>NC_087287.1:17322500-17560000 GCF_015220805.1 Pogoniulus pusillus | reverse complement strand
TTGGCCACCTGGACACACTGCTGCCTCATCTTCAGCCTACTATCCACCAGTACTCCCAGGTCCCTTTCTTCCTGGCTGCTCTCAGTGCCTATAGCACTGCTTGGGGTTGTTGTGGCCAAAGTGCAGAACCCTGCACTTGGCCTTGTTAAATCTCATCCCGTTGGCCTCTGCCCACCCATCCAGCCTGGCCAGGTCCCTCTGCAGGGCTCTCCTACCTTCCAACAGATCAACACCTACTCCTAGCTTGGTGTCACCTGCAAACTTACTGATGCAGGACTTAATTCCCTCGTCCAGATCATCAGTAAAGATACTGAACAGGACTGGGCCCAGCACTGACCCCTGGGGCACACCACTAGTGGCAGCTGCCAACTGGATGTGGCACCATTCACCACCACTCTCTGAGCTCTGCCATCCAGCCAGTTCCTGACCCAGCACAGAATGAATCTGTCCAAGCCATGAGCTGCCAGCTTGGCTAGGAGCTTCTTGTGGCAGACAGTGTCAAAGGCTTTGCTGAAGTCCAGGTAGACTCCATCCACAGCCATCCCCACATTCACCGGGCAGGCAACCTGATCATAAAAGGAGACCAGGTTGGTGAGACAGGAATGTAACTTTTGGAGTTACATTTTACTCTGAACCAACTCCAGTTGAGGACAGATTCCATACCTAATACTCAGTGAAATAATGCATTTAAATAAATGCTCCTTAATTTCTCCATATGTTTTTCCTATATTATAGATCTGCAAATAGTCATGCATTGCCAAACTTTAAATACACTCCAAAACTTCAAGTTGAGGATGTTCATAAATCCTCATAAATATGCATTTGGGTAAGTTAGAAGTTATCTACTGGGAAATAAATCATGAGGAACTGAAAAGCACAACTTACACATGCACAAACATGTCTTACTGTAGTTGGGCATCTCTGCATAGTGAAATTGATCCCAGTGTAGAGACTACATGAAGGGTGAGCTTCTTCACATGAAGTTTTCTGTGGGACACACTTAACCTGGCTAGCAAGTGCTGTTCTGGTGCTTGGAAAAATACCTATGATGCATCATCCCTGTGCTGTTTTCTGGATATTAACATTGCTTTCTGTAATGTACAATACAGACCCTCAAGTGAATTTACCTGAACGTGCTCATTTTCCCTTGGAGGTAATCCATACAACTGCTTAACTGCACAAATAATTACAGAAAATAGAAAGAAAAAAAAACCAATTTCTTCTCAGTTCTGAGCTGTATTTGTCATGATCACACTACCTTGCAGAAATAGGCTTAAAGTTAGAATTCATATTCTGAATTTAAGAGGTGAAACCATTCTGCTTATGGTTTAGGTCACCTTTCCACCGACACCACATTTTATCTCACCCTCTCCTATATTCCTAACCCACTGTCCCATGTGGTTGCTACTCACTCCACCTCTCCTTAATCCTCAAACCCTTTGTATTCCAGCTGGATTATACCCACCTGTTCATGCTGGATGCTTGCTCTCTCACAAAAGAGTTAGCAAAAGACTGTTCTTTGCTCTCATTTCCTATGCCCTGCACCTCAGCAGCTTCTGCCAAGCAACGTGACCACAGGAAAAGTCTCAGGATCAGGTCCAGAGGAGGGCCAGGAAAGTGATCATCAGGCTGAAGCACCTGCCCTGTGTGGAGAGGTTGTGAGAGCTGAGTCTGTGCAGTCTGGAGAAAAGGTGGCTCCAGGGGGTCCTTATAGAGGCTTTCCAGTACCTAAAGGGGGCTACAAGAAAGCTAGGAAGGAAATATTTACAAGGGCCTGTAATGATGGGATGAAAGGAAATGGAATGAAGTTTGAGGAGGGCAGATCTAGACTGGAGATTAGGAAGACATTCTTTACAGTGAGGATGGTGAGACATTAGAACAGGTTGCCCAGAGAGGCTGTGAGTGCCCCCTCCCTGGAGATGTTCAATGCCAGGCTAGATGAGGTCTCAAGTAGTCTAGTCTGGTGGAAGGTGTCCCAGCCCATGCAGTGGGGTTGGATCTAAGTGACTCTTAATGTCCCTCCCAACCCAAATCATTCTATGAATCCATGAAAACTCCCTAGTTTTATGTGACACACCCAAAAACCCTCTCCAGGTACCTTCTGCTGAGATTCTATGGGAAATTAATGTAAACAGGATGCTGGAAAAGTATTGTCCACTGAGACATAAAAAACATGAACAGTTTCCTTGTCTGCCTTTCTCCTGAAAAAATGATGGAGACCATCTTTTCAGTCTACAAGGGGACTAGACACTCTTGGACAAGGTGTCATATAAAACACATTTGGAGCCCAACTACAGCAGGCAAAACAGAATAATACCTGATAGGTATTATTGTCATTACATTGGTATAAAGTAAGTGCCTTAGACATGAAAGCTCAGATGTATTTTCAATTATCTGAGCAGCATGCAAGGACAAAATATGACCAAAAAAAGATGATTGGTTTGAGAGGGAGCAACAGCATCAGAAGAAAGACATGAAAACTGAAACTGCAGGCCCAGGATTTTGTGCATCTTTTATGAAGAGGCTGAAGTAGAAATGTTTCATGAAATAAAGGTATTTTTATGAAGGGTGTGAAGGAGAGGGGGGAAAATTGGCTACCAGACACAAAAAGTGTACTTGCTCAAATGTGTGTGGCCTTTGATAGGATTTTTCATACTGAGCAAAGTATTTGCCAGGGCAACTGGCCTGGTGAAGGCAGAAGTGACTGCTGCAATGTGAGTGAGTGATATGAGAGGCCAGGTTTGTAGAGGAAGACAATACCTTCCATTAGGCCACATGATATAACAGGAATAAATGATCAAGTGTTACCTTTGAACAAGCTAGTCCATGCTTATGTATGGTGGCATACTTTGTCCAACTCACATTCCTGTCATTCCAATTGCAGAACTATTCCTGAGCTCTCATTTCTGAGAACAAAGCTCAAGACTGGGCTGATTTAGATTATTCTCCTGTTAACCTGCACTAGGCTTTTCCCTCTCTAGCACTGTAATTCGAGTTTCTAAGTGACATTCAGGGTTACCTATTCTCAGTATCCTCAGTTCAGCATAAAAATGTCATTTCTCACTTCAGGTTTGGCAAATCTTTGAATTACATAAACCTGGAATGGAATAAAATGAAGTAGAAAAATGAAACATGAAGTAGAAAAATGGTGTCCAAGGACAGGTTGGATGAGGTCTTGAGTGATCTGCTCTAGTGGGAGGTTTCCCTGTCTATGGCAGGGGGTTGGAACTAGATGATCTTTGAGATCCTTTCCAACTTAAACCATTCTATGATTCTATCTAACTGCTGTTGTGCTAGTCTTAGAGGTGAAATGATGATCAAGAATGAGCTAATTGACGCTCTTCAAAACCTAGTCCTACTTTCTTGCTCATTTATTCTATCCTTCAATGCTCTAAAAATACACACACATGCACAGTTTGAAGGCATTTCCTCTGTCAAATGAAAATAAATAAATAGGTTCTTTTAGCAGTGGCTAAAAAAGGTTTAAAAAAAAGGCAAAGAATGACTGATCAATTCCTCTGCCTCAATACACCAATTTCAGTGTGATGCATACAGACTTTGAAAGCTTGGTGTATCTGATTAGTTACAACACTTTCATTTCAGCTTCTCATGGACTTTGTTGTCTCTCAAAGACAGTAATCACCCAAGAGAATTACTTGTTTGCAGCTGCTATTTCTCTATTAAATGCTTGTGATGCTAAAAGTGGGCATGTTTGTGTAAATACACTTGAAAAGTGAGGAAACTGCAGATAAATGAAAGCAGCTGAATGATAACAGCAGGGATAGCAGAAGAAAAAGCCATTAGTGAATTCATTAATTTTTACCTTTGGCATTTAGTGCTTCTGATTAATGGCTTTCCTGTAGGCTGCTATTTTCCTCTCAGATATTAACATGCACAATGTGTGGCACAGAAGAATAAAGTGTTATTACTATTTATGTGTATCCCAAATCCCTAAAATATCAGGGATGAAGTCAAAATGCAAATGAATTAAATAGTCCATGCTCTGCATGCATTTCATCTTGTGAATAAGGACAGCGCCACATCACTTGCATCTGTACAGCTTCAATGTGCATTTTGGAGACAAACACTTCTTATCACCTGTATGGATGTCACAGGTGCCTAATTCTGCTGCAGCCTATGGTGTGCTGTGACAAAACAGCCTGTAAAATATCACTGGAGTCTACAGCAGGAGAGAGATGTACAGCACCCAGTCTTGGGCTCCTCAGAACAAGAGAGACAAACACACACTGGAGAGAGTCCAATGAAGGACAATAAAGATTATGAAGGAATGGAAGCACCTTACACATGAGGAAAATCAGAAAGAGCTGGGACTCTTTAAGCCTATGGAAGAAGGATTAGGGGAGCTGGAGGGAGGGTACAAAGAGGACAGAGCCAGTGGCATCCAGTGACAGGACTAGAGGGAGTGGGCACAAAACAAAACATGGGAGTTGCTGTCTGAACAACACAAAATACTTTTTCACTACGAATGTGACTGAGCACTGGCACAGGTTTCCCAGGAAGGCTGTGAAACACAGATGCTCTGGCAGGAATGTGAATAAAATTTCTGGTATAAAGTGCACTTCTTGCTTCTATAGCAGTAATGTAGAAATCATTCTCACTACACATTTGCTCTTTATTTTTGTAGCTTGGCTGATCTTCAGTTCAAAGCTGCTGTTTTCCATTATGGATAACTAAGAGGTCACCAGTCTCATTACTTTTCTTCCATCTACAACTGCTGTCAAACCTTTCCTCCTCTCTATATATCTCCTCTGTGTGCACTCTCTACATCCTTAACCTCTTTCAGATCTGATTTTAAATGAAACAATATAATCTTCTTCCACTACTTTGTTCTCCGCTGACCTATCACCACCACCTGCATTTCTGAGGTTGAAATTTCTGACCACTTTCTGACCTTATCTTCCCGAATTTACTTTACTAGTTCTCTCTTTTATACTTTACTCTTTTTTTCATAACAATATTTTTCTTTTCTGATGATAAGGAATCTAATACTGGCATAATCCATTCTGTCTCAATAGTCCTCATCTTCATACTCTTTGAAGTCATCATCTTAAGCGCCTCTCTTATTTTATTCTCTATCCTCTGCTCTCCTTTTACAAGATATAGGGCACTAGAAAATATTTCCCCAGTCTTGACTACTTCTCAATCTCACTACTACATTTTTATCCTCCTCCCTCTGCTGATTGATTTTGATCAGCAAATTCTTCCTCCGAAAGTTGCATTCAGTCCTTTTGAATTCTCTAGCCAAAATTGCCAACTCCTTTCAGCCTAACTAGAGAGCAAAATCTATACTCACATCTGTAGCTCAAAGGTGAGACTTTGCCCCTGTTCCCTAACATTGCACTCTTTTCAAGCTTTTCTCAAAGTGCAAGGAAACATTAGCTTTTCTTTTATTAGCTTACTTATCGTCTCTGCCTCTAACAAGACCAATTTGATATATTTAGTATTTTATATATATATGATATATATGTATATAGTGATCTTATCAATGTCTACAAATACCTGAAGGGTGCCAAGATGAAGGTGATGATCTCTTTTCAGTGGGACCCAGTGATAGGACAAGGAACAACAGGCACAATCTGAACACAGGAGGTTCAACACAAGGAGACAGTTTTCATGGTGAGGGTGAAGGAGCTCTGCAGCAGGGTGACTAGAGAGGCTGTGGAGTCTCCTTCTTTGGATAATTTCAAAACCTACCTGGATGCACTGCTGTGTGACCTGCCCTAGATGATCCTGCTTGGGCAGGGCTGCTGGACTCAGTGATTTCTGGAGGTCCCTTCCAACTGCCAACACTCTGAAATTCTGTGATTCTGATTCTGCAACATATATTGTATAAAGTAATAATATCAATTAATACATTAAACTGCATTGAAGATTCTGTTTCTTTATTGTAGGATACTTTCCCTCCCCCTTTTCTTTCTTAGCCTTCTCCACTACACCAAGATGAAAAGTTTTGTTGGCATGCTTGACAGCTTTTGCTGTATCAATGTAATAATGAAAGGAAGGCAAAGAAAGAGAATATTAAAACCGAGATAAAAGTAACCTGCAATGTGCCTATAGCATATCACAGTGAAAAAAAGTACAACCATAGGCCTGTAGACCTGAGAAAGATGCTTAAACTCAGAATGCCCACACAGAAATGCAATACAGTGAGAAAAGACTCTAAGTATTTCAGTGTCTTCTATTGTCTAATACCTTAAAAGATTTATTCTGAAAGTAAATCTTCAGAGCTAGGATGGTTAAAAACTTACAAATTATGTCTAATGTTAATTACTAAGTCTTAAGAATACAAGGATATTTTTTTCTACGTGGTAAACTATGTATCAGTGTGAATAAATTGAGTTACCAGCAGCCCTTTCCTTGAGGATTAGTTAATCATTAATTACATACATTAAAGGAACACCCTCACATAATAGGTTGTTCTCAGAATGGAATGACATGTTTTTAATAGAAAGGTTCTCCAATTTAAAGTTAGCATAAAGCAGACTGTTTACCATGAGGACACTACAGAAAGCTTTGCAAACAGGGGTAGAATGGGAAATAGGAAGACTAACAGCCTGTGTGCTTCTCTGTCTAACTTCAGTAAATACTTTCCCTTTTCAGCATGCCTGGAACTTAGCAGAAATATAGGCAGGGTATAGAGAATGTCACATGGCAGATACTAATTGTTACGATTAAGGTCTAACAAGCATGCTTCCCTGCTGTTCTGAGAATGTCTCTGACTTTTGATCCTGACATCTGTGTCTTACAAGAATTTCACTCGGCTCTGACATTCCTTCTGATGTTGATCCAGGAATTAATGGATTGTGAAAAAGCTGGCAGGATATCATTTAAAAAATAGAATTCTTGGTGCACAACTGATGAAAAGGTATCAGAATTCACATACTTTGTGTCTGATACCAATGCACTGTGTCTATAGGCATACATTTGGTATGAGGCAATATCCCAGAAGAGAGGGCAGAAAACAAGATTTAGAAAGAAGCAAAGCTCAATGTTACCCTCGTTTACAGTACTGCTATTGTACATCTTCAGCATGTCACAAGATGAAAAACATCAATGATTTAGCCAAATTTTTTTCCATTGGTTAAAATCCCTACCAGCAATATATATTATTATTAAATCTGATACAGTTTAAAACTTTCATAATCACCTTCTCAGAGGATAGCACTAAAGAAATTAATCCAAATCATGAAAGAAGCTTCAGCAGAGCCAGCCATAAGCATGCTTACAGTGTGGCATATATTGTGTGGTCACCACCATACCCAAACCATTTAGGCTGGTTTCTGCTATAGCAGTTTTATCTTTAAAGGACCTATGAGGGTCCACAAACTTCAAAACATTTAATACCAAAAGTTAAAACTGAGTTGGGTTTTTTTTCTGGATGTGTTTAAGACTGAAGAATCACATACAGAATTGAAATTTTACACCTCAGAGAATATTGCCTTGTATTTCATGGTTCTGGATAATTACTAGATGCCAGGGGATAACTTAAACATAGCTTAGAGTCACTGACATTAATGTGTGACAGGCAGCAGTATAGAACATATTTAGCAATTTTAAAGGAAAAAGTAGAATTCTATTTGGAAAAAAAAAAACAACTTAAAATTCTGAATTAGCAGAAGAGGAAAGAGGCAAAAACCTCTTTAAGGTAAAGCCACAAGTGTGTATCAGTGTGAAATAAAACCATATGGAAGGAGCTCTAAAAGTAAGGATGTAACAAGTGAAAAAGAAACTAAATTCCATTGTCAATTATTGTCAGTCATAACTAGTTTAAAAATGAAGACTGTGGGGTTTATCCACCTCCTCAAGCAAGTCAACCAAATTTCAAATCATAGAATCATAGAACTGTTGAGGTTGGAAGAGAACTCTGAGATCATCAAGACCAACAGCTCACTTAGAGCTCACAGTCCCACCACTGCTGCTAAGCTACTAGCACAAAATCGATCCCTAAGCACCACATCCACTTATCTTTTAGATTCCATCAGGGATGGAGGTGTTCAGGAGGGGCCTGGATGGGGCACTTGGTGCCAGGTTCTTGTTGACTGGATAGGGCTGGGGGATAGGTTGGACTGGATGATCTTGGAGGTCTCTTCCAGCCTGGTTGATTCTATGATTCTATGATCCACCATTTCCCTGGGCAGCCCATTCCAATGCTTGATAATGCTTTCTGAGAACTTGTTTTTTCCTAATACCCACTCTGGATTTTTCCTAATATCACAGTAAATCAAACACTGATATCATTATTTATCAAGTAAAATTAGTAGCATTTGCATCTATATTTCAGTGGCTTAGATGTTTTAAAAAAATTTCTTAGCACTCAAAGGCACAGGATATTTTGGCTCAAAACCAAACCCAAATGTTCTTAATAAACAAACATAATTAATAGAATTAACAGCACAGGCTACCTGTAGTTATTTAGCCATTCACACCTAACATATAAACTTTGGAAACACTTGGTCTAGGGAGCATGAAGTCATCCAAAATAAGATACAATCAAAGCCAATTTATGAGAAGCCAATTTATATCTCAGACACTAGAAATCAGCATGTGGGATAAGCTTAGAGACCCACCAGTTGCATGCCCCTTTGCCAAGGCTTATCACAACTCTGCTGCTGTTCAGCTGCAGAGAATTTACAAAATTCTAACAAGAACAGCAGAATTCTAACAGTTGTGTCCAGAGAAGGGCGACGAGGCTGGGGAGAGGCCTTGAGCACAGCCCTACGAGGAGAGGCTGAGGGAGCTGGGATTGGTTAGCCTGGAGAAGAGGAGGCTCAGGGGTGACCTCATTGCTGTCTACAACTACCTGAGGGTTGGTTGTGGCCAGGAGGAGGTTGCTCTCTTCTCTCAGGTGGCCAGCACCAGAACAAGAGGACACAGCCTCAGGCTGCACCAGGGGAAATTTAGGCTGGAGGTGAGGAGAAAGTTCTTCACTGAGAGAGTCATTGGACACTGGAATGGGCTGCCCGGGGAGGTGGTGGAGTCGCCGTCCCTGGAGCTGTTCAAGGCAGGACTGGACGTGGCACTTGGTGCCATGGTCTGGCCTTGAGCTCTGTGGTAAAGGGTTGGACTTGATGATCTGTGAGGTCTCTTCCAACCTTGGTGATACTGTGATAAAGATCTTAAACACTTAGAGCATTCATAGTACACCTAGGGAATTCATTAATCATTTGTTCAAACTATATTATTAAAGATATGTGATGACTGTTTTGTCTTGAGGGAAAATACAAGCCCTCATGCACTACTACTTTTATTATTTATGCCATTTCCATTTCATATTCTATTTTTCCTAAGGAGTTCTAGAATTCATTTAACAACAGAGTAAATAGCATGCAGATGGCGACGTTAAACAACAAAGAGGCAAAAAAGTAAAGGGAATAGTTAAAGAGAAAAGGCTGGATCACATTTAAGATGGGGGAAAAACAAAAGGCAAAGCTTGTAAAAGCTGAGAAAAAGCAAGGTAGGGGTGTGGAAGTGTGATGTGTGACAGGTGGGGTAAAATGAGACAGTTGGGAGGAAAGAAATAAAAATGAAGAGCACAAATTAGACAAGACATTCATTTTAAACCCTTAACAGGCTGGATCTCATCGTTGTCATCAGACAGGAAATGTCAGAGCTGGCACATTTGGGTTTTTATGCTTTTTACTTGTTTTTAAAAAGTCCATGTCTTACAAGACAGAAAAAGTCTATTTGCTTTCAAGAAAAACACATCTCAATTTGTTCCCCCCCCCTTTTTTTTTTCTCCTACTCAATCTTTAACAAACTTCAGTTCTATTATATTGGAAACTACAATAATTATAAGCTTTAATACTTCCATTATATTTGGAGTTATTTTATTTAATACCTGAATAGGAGTTGAATTCTTCAAAAATAACTAAACTTTGCTCTTCCAGCTATGGGTGGATTTCTGGAGGAGGTGAGTATTGCATGAGGGGATGTGTAATAATTGCTATCTCACAAATACAAACTAATGATTACTGCAAAGCTGAGAATTTTCAAAGGCATGTAGTTACCCTTTGAGGCACTTAGTGCCATGGTCTGGTTGATTGGCTAGGGCTGGGTGCTAGGTTGGACTGGATGATCTTGGAGGTCTCTTCCAACCTGGTTGATTCTGTGATTCTATGATTCTATGATTCTCTTAAATTTATTTTTCCAATTAATGGAAAGAAGGTAAAGGCACATAGTTGTAATATAGGCTTTATTACACTTCTGTCTGAATTATTTGGGACCTAAAAATAATGGCATTATATATAGAATATGTTCATTAGGTTGTGTTGGTCTGTCAAACAAACAGCAAAAAAAGAAATCCTTGTATACTGGAACATGACAGAAAAGGCAGATGAGGTAATTACTCCATTTTCCCACATCATAAGCTGAAGACCTTCATTTTAAAATGTATTCTGGGTCACCTTCGTTCAGAATTCTTTAAATATGGGTCACCATCCCTGGAGGTGTTCAAGAAAAGCCTGGATGAGGCACTTAGTGCCATGGTCTAGATGACTGGATAGGGCTGGGTGCTAGGTTGGACTGGATGATCTTGGAGGTCTCTTCCAACCTGGTTGATTCCATGATTTTATGATTCTATGGTATCACCACTGTGATGTCCCTTTCCTCCCATGCCTTCCTCAATTGCCTTGCATCTAGGATCCTTTCACAATTCAATAGTGTCCTTAGCAGCCAGTAAAAGAACTGACCTGATCAGAAATTGAAAGAATTTATGTGCTCTATCAATAGCTCTTTGCTGCCAACTCTTTTCTCTCTGTTCACAGACCAGTAATGAGCAAAGTGCTGTTTGTTGTAGGGTTTAGTTCTCCATCTAGTAAATGTCTGCCCTGAGGAGGTCTGGAGGATCTGCCGTATTCTGGCTGACTGATGCACAAATAAAGTTATTCTTACAGGTGCAGCCTACAAAATTACAACGTAAAAGGTGTTCTATAACCTCTTTCTTAAGATGTTAGGTAACAAAAGCACCAAGGAATTTCAGTACTTAGCTAAAACAAGTTACATATTTTAGAAAGATATCAAAAATAAATTAAAGCTTTTGACTGATAAGAATATAATCTGATAAGTTCTTTCAAAGGTCAATAACCTTTGCAGTTAATAATGTTCCATTTGACTTACCTGGCTTTATCAAGCATCCTTATGCCTCTGAATGCTACATTAAAGAACATTCCACTGTGAGATACTTGGTCTTTGAAATTATTCAAGTATCCCTGATTTCTTTCTGAATGATGTACTAACTAAAGCTCTCCTGGCCAAATCCAACCAACCCAAAAAAATAAATTGAGGGCAGGTTTGGAGAACAGGGCCTTAGAATTGCTGAAGAGACATAAAAAGCAACGGGTTTTAAAGACTTGAAATGCAAATCAAGTCTGTTAAACAAAATGAGGTTGTTTATATAATCAAATATATTTGAAAGGCATATAAAAATGCCACAGCTAAAAACACTGCAGGACTTTCAACTGGGAAGCAGCTGGGGCTTTTTGGGTTTGTTTTTAATTTGAGTCTAGCTCTACAATGCTGTTTTGAGTGTATTATGTAGAGTCATTGTATGAGATCCTTTCAAATGAAAAAGTCAGACCACCAGTACAAAGGGCTGGAAAGCCTGTGAGGGGACACCTCTTGTCCAAGTCTCTTTGGTAGAAACATCTGAAGAAGCAATTGGTTTCTTTCATCTTGTCTGTAATAAGCTGGAGTATATTCAGATACATCTACTAGTAAAGAACAAGGCTGCTTCTACCTGTTCTTTGACCAATACTGACTCCTTCCTTTGCTTATCATAAAGTGGAGTGGCAGTCCAAGAAGCATATGGACAAGATGCTCCAAAAACGAGTAATATGATCATCGCTGTTTCTTGTTGCTCACTCAGCACAAAATGGCCAAAAACATAAACACTTTTTCATATATTTCTTCCTTCTGATCTGGTATCTGCAACATTATTATCTACACAACTGAGAGAAATGGAGTCTTACCATAAGTACTTGCTATGGGTGTCCTGTAGCTAGGTCATTTACTGTCCACTGTGTGCAGCCTTCAGTACTCTAAGTGGGGAAGAAGAACAACAAAGTGTAGGGAATTCTAAAACCCATGTTGCAGTGGTCCCTAGGGAACCACTGCCAGCTGGCATAGGCTAAAGCAATGCAAAGGCCTGAGGCTACATGGAAAATCAAAGAGCTATAACCATCTCCTTGACAGCCCCACAGTGTAAACTACGTACATGGAAGAATCCAGGCCTTTGCGTACACAAGGGAGATGGCTATTTGTATATTTTTCTGATGGATTTTATCTGTCAGTACACTGAAAAAGGTAAAAATCATACCAAAAGGTGAAAATTATATCCTATTTAGATATTTGACTGACATCTCTGGGAGGATCTGCCGCTAGCAAAAGTAGAAGCTTGGGTGGGCTCTCAAAACCTCGTTTCAGAAGATTGACAGAATCACAGAATTGACCAGGTTGGAAGAGACCTCCAAGCTCATCCAGTCCAACCTAGCACCCAGCCCTAGCCAATCAACTAGACCATGGCACTAGGTGCCTCATCCAGTCTTTTCTTCATTCACATTACTCAGAGATATAGAAGGTTGAATTATTCCTAGCCAGGCACAAATTTTCTTTGCCTGAAGACAGAAGAGAGTAGATCTTTTCAAGCTTCACCAGTATGTTATTATCCAATACTTGTAGTATTCATGGAGAGTGTAAATGCACAGCACTTTATAATCAATACCAACTGGTCTTCAATTACCAACAAGATGAGGATCTGAACTTCTCACAGCATCTTCTAAAACTGGCATATGTCATTATATCTGGAAACCTGGAGAGTTTTCCCAAGCATTCAGAGTGGAAGCCAAAACAGAGATTGTGAAGTTAAGCCAGGTCAAGAAGCAAATAGAGCAGAGTTAGTGAATATGATCATTCAGTCTACAACTACCTGAAGGGAGGTTGTAGCCAGGTGGGGGTTGGTCTCTTCTCCCAGACAACCAGCAACAGAACAAGGGGACACAGTCTGCAGTTGTGCCAGGGGAAGTATAGGCTGGATGTTAGGAGGAAGTTCTTGCCAGAGAGAGTGACTGGCATTGGAATGGGCTGCCCAGGGAGGTGGTGGAGTCACCATCCCTGGAGGTGTTCAAGAAAAGCCTGGATGAGGCACTTAGTGCCATGGTCTGGTTGATTGGCTAGGGCTGGGGGATAGGCTGGACTGGATGATCTTGGAGGTCTCTTCCAACCTGGTTGATTCTATGATCCATTTAGTTGAAGGATCTGGTTAACAGAGAGCTACTGTCTCCTGGTCAGATGCTTACAGCTCCATAAAAAACTTGTTCTCCTCAAGTCTTCTACTCAGCTGTGTTTATGAGTTTGTCATTTATAAACATATTTAATTCCTCTACACCTTTCCATTATTCTGTAGCTGTGGTCCGACTGAGCACACACAAGATGGGTCATGCTCAGGTATGCCCTTTGCCTTTTTTAGCCATTGTTGGTTGATTAATTCTTATTCTTAGCTGTGACAGAGGAGCTTTTAACAGAGCTTGGAGGAACAGAGAAGGCACAGACAATGTTCCTCCTTTCAAGCAGGCCAGTTCTGCAATGGGATGGTAATTATGAAACTTCTGAAGTGTCACCACAACTACCAAACAGCATGCTGTCTACCTCCCACAGCTACCTTTGGTTACCCTGAGTTTCACAAGCACAACTCAATTGCAAGGAGAATTTAACCTCTGGGAGCAAAATCGTTTGGATATTGAGAAACCAAATTAATACATTTAAATTATTTTCAGAAGAGAAGAAGAAGACTAAAGGATCTTACCAGAAATTGCTGTCCAATGTAGCAGAAGGTACTTCAGAAAACACAGACACATATTATGAGTATTACAAACCTCATTCTCCTTCCTGTTAATATCAAAATGCCATAATTTTGGATTACATTTCAGCTTTACATTACTTTACTAGAACTAATGAATAACTCAATACATACTAACAACATTATTGGACTAACCATGTCATTGAAGGGTTAATGGCTCCAGTTATGGTAGACATTTAAATATCATGGGGAGACCCCTCCTGACCCAGCCATCACCGAGAATTATGCAGATTCAAACAGGAGCCACACAGGCTTTGATTTCCCCCAAGGATTGATGAACAAGTACAAAATAATAGAAAGTGACAGGAAGCAGATGACTGAGGTCTAATTTAATGTCATTCTAAAAGACAATATACCTTAAATTGGCCTTAGGAAAATGATGGGTTAGA
This sequence comes from Pogoniulus pusillus, assembly GCF_015220805.1. Taxonomy (NCBI): domain Eukaryota; kingdom Metazoa; phylum Chordata; class Aves; order Piciformes; family Lybiidae; genus Pogoniulus; species Pogoniulus pusillus. Next base: position 17,545,738 of record NC_087287.1, on the reverse strand, counting down.
AACAAGGGGACAGAAACATGCACTTTTTTTCATTTTAGTTCACTCACTTCAAAAGTAATCCTCTGAAAAGGTGAATGGTGAAACAATAGCCATTTGCTAGCACAAGACTGACAAACTCAAGGAGGTGTACTTTGTTTCCATGATCTGCAATTTACTGGGAAAAGTTGTGATCTTCAGAGGGAAACCCTGTTAAGCAAAACCCTGTTAAGCAAAACCCTGTTAAGCAAAACAAAGGATTTTATGCAAATACTACTCTGAGACTGTAATGAAGAGAAAGCATTAACAGTTCTTAAATAATGTGATCAAATGCAGTGAGGATGTGCCCAGGAAAAGTTGGCCATTTGAGTAACATGCACTGATCTGGAAATAAAATCTCTAGGCTGAAAAGGTTTTTCTAATAATAGATGTGAATATTGTACTACTTTTAATTAGTAAGGATCAGAAATGGCCTTCTACATGCCAAAGTTGAGCATAACTCATACTTCAACCCAAATCTAGATCCCATGACACATATGTAATATGAATTTAGACCACTCCACCCCACTGAAGTTATAAATATCAATACTTGGATAATCATTTCATACCATAAACAGCTGAGACATATTTGTATAGAAACAGCACTTGACATTTTTGACTGCAAAAATTATGCTACCTATCCTGCATCATTTTTTTAAGCATCGATTGGTTTAGGTTGGAAGGGACCTCAAAGATCATCCAGTTCCAACCATCAATGAACACAGGTATCCCAAATCAGGTACTAGCTCGATAATTGTTCTACATTCACCACTGCTTTTTTTCCTGAGCAAGTATTTGATCACAGAAAATGACTTTTGGTAAACAAGTATTCAAAACTGATTTATATAGCATGAAATTAGCACAAGGCTTTGGAAAGGCTCACTGTAGGACATTACACAGAATGTCAGAAAAGACATGCAAGTTCAAGGCTTTTTGAAAGGGGCAAACAGCTGCTCTTAAAGCATGTAGAAATATCTCACAAAGAAGGCTCACAGATTCCCTGTTATGATTAACAGAGGAAAACAAAAAGTGCATTGCGCAAGTACTCCATCTGCAACTTCATCACATGGTAGACCTGGAGGCATCTCAACAGTGCTAACAGAAACTGCCTCAGGAATCTACAGAGCAGCCAGATGCCAGCCCTGGAAAAAAACATGTTATATTGCATGATATCTGCATCTTGTGACTGGCATTTCAAAGAGAAGCCATCAGAGTGGTCTAGTGTTTAGGGGTGAGCAGAACTAAGACTGATATCTGCATATATTTTCATTACATGTGGAGTGATTTTTCCTTCAAGGACAAATTAAACTATGCTGGTAAAAACTGTTCATCCCCAAAAGTTTCCTGAGAAAGCCATCTATAACCCTATCCAGGCATAAAATATCTATTGTAAATTCAACTATTTCAACAGTAAGCCAAATGTGAATTTGCTTTGTAGGTGACAAGAAGCAAGTTTGCAGATGACACCAAGCTGGGGGCAGATGTGGCTGGGTTGGAGGGCAGAAGGGCTCTGCAGCGGGACCTTGACCACCTGGACAGATGGGCAGAGTCCAAGGGGATGGCTTCAATAGCTCCAAGTGCAGGGTGCTGCACTTTGGCCACAACAACCCCATGCAGAGATACAGGCTGGGGTCAGAGTGGCTGGAGAGCAGCCAGACAGAGAGGGATCTGGGGGTGCTGATTGATACCCACTTGAACATGAGCCAGCAGTGTGCCCAGGTGGCCAAGAGAGCCAGTGGCATCCTGGCCTGCATCAGGAATGGTCAGGGAGCAGGGAGGTAATTCTGCCCCTGTATTCTGCACTGGTTAGACCACACCTTGAGTACTGTGTTCAGTTCTGGGCCCCCCACTTTAGGAGGGACATTGAGATGCTTGAGCATGTCCAGAGAAGGGTGACGAGGCTGGGGAGAGGCCTTGAGCACAGCCCTATGAGGAGAGGCTGAGGGAGCTGGGATTGGTTAGCCTGGAGAAGAGGAGGCTCAGGGGTGACCTTATTGCTGTCTACAACTACCTGAGGGGAGGTTGTGGCCAGGAGGAGGTTGCTCTCTTCTCTCAGGTGGCCAGCACCAGAATGAGAGGACACAGCCTCAGGCTGCGCCAGGGGAGATTTAGGCTGGAGGTGAGGAGAAAGTTCTTCCCTGAGAGAGTCATTGGACACTGGAATGGGCTGCCCGGGGAGGTGGTGGAGTCGCCGTCCCTGGAGCTGTTCAAGGCAGGACTGGACGTGGCACTTGGTGCCATGGTCTGGCCTTGAGCTCTGTGGTAAAGGGTTGGACTTGATGATCTGTGAGGTCTCTTCCAACCTTGGTGATACTGTGATACTGTGAAATTTCTCCCTTTAGAAGAACACTGCACTTCTTTTGCAAACTAAGCACAGCAATAGTATTTTACTGTAAGATCCACAGAAGTAAGTCTTTCCCTAAAACCTGTGGTTTGTATAGATGATGGATATGCTGCTTAAAAATTAGCTAAGCCTGGAAAGATCTTTATCTGCACCTTCCCTTAAAAGATGGCAGGTTTCCTACAAACAAAAACCTGTGTAATTTAGAAACAATGTAAAGGCTTTTTGCCATTGGAAACCAGTCCCTTGATTGTTATATTTCCCGACATCAGGTTGTTTTCCTGCATGTAATGTCCATTGTTCAGTGACATTTGCAGTAACCTGTAAAACTAAATTTTAGTTTATATGACATAAGAAATAATTTTATTTAAAGAAAGAACAGAGAAAGAATGGGAGGAGAAGGAAAATATATTGCTAAATGCAGTGCTCTTTGGCAAGCAAATGGTTTAACAAATCTGAAAGAACTAAAACTTCATTGTACAGCTTTTACAAACCTCATTCACCAGAAAGTTTTTGGCTCACCTTATTTACTGTGTAGTGTCCAAGTCCTTCACCTGGATGATGTGTTAACAGCACAGGAGGACAAATCTGCCCCAGGGACTGGAGGCAACTAACCTAATGGAGGCTTTGACTATATGACAAAATTTTCACAAAGCAGTCACCTCAGCAAAGAGAGTTGGAAGCTTTTTCAAATGCCAACTTCCTAGCAAGAGGATTAGGTGTGAGAAGTAACCTCAACATGGTTGTCTGAGTGGCACATTAATTAAATGTTAAAGCAGTCAGTGTGAATCATAGAATCAAGCAGGTTGAAAGAGACCTACAAGATCATCCAGTCCAACCTAGCACCCAGCCCTAGCCAGTCAACCAGACCATGGCACTAAGTGCCTCATCCAGGCTTTTCTTGAACACCTCCAAGGACGGTGACTCCACCACCTCCCTGGGCAGCCCATTCCAATGCCAAGCACTCTCTCTGGGAAGAACTTCCTCCTAACATCCAGCCTAGACTTCCCCTGGCACAACTTGAGACTGTGTCCCCTTGTTCTATTGCTAGTTGCCTGGGAGAAGAGACCAACTCCACCTGGCTACAATGTCCCTTCAGGTAGTTGTAGATAGCAATGAGATCACCCCTGAGTCTCCTCTTCTCCAGGCTAAACACCCCCAGCTCCCTCAGCCTCTCCTCATAGGGTTTGTGTTCCAGGCCCCTCATCAGCTTTGTTGCCCTTCTCTGGACACCTTCCAGCACCTCAACATCTCTCTTGAATTGAGTGACCCAGAACTGGACACAGCACTCAAGATGTGGCCTGACCAGTGCTGAGTACAGGGGAAGAATAACCTCCCTTGTCCTACTGGCCACACTGTTCCTGATACAGGCCAGGATGCCATTGGTTCTCCTGCCCACCTGGGCACACTGCTGGCTCATCTTCAGCCTACTATATATCAGTACCCCCAAGTCCCTTTCCTCCTGGCTGCTTTACAATCAATATATAGAATTATATAATAGCCATATACTCTGCTGGTTAGCTCAACGCAACTTCACTTTTACATTGAACAACTTCTGCTTTTTGGACGCCAGGACATAAACTGAGAAGAAATCCCACAAGACACAAGAGCATGAGAACTTGAGAGGTGGCACAGAATTCAGGTAACTTAGCTATATAGAACAGTCATGGTGTTAAGGAATAATTGCAAGTGGGAGAAAAAGATTTACAATAATTATCACTTTAGCTCATGCTAAATTCTTGACTCACAGAGTTGCCTGCCTGTTGCCTGCGAGATCTCTTCAGAAGTCCAGTAAGGTGCAAGTCTTGTTTTGACTGCTGGAAGAAGAAAATATAAAACAAATACAGAATTGATGACCAATTGCCTACTCCTCCCTACTTTATTCAAAATAAAACTGAATAATCTGTGTCATTTTTGTATGGCAAGCTTTATTTTGTCACACTGAATTGGAACTAGATGATCCTTGCGGTCCCTTCCAACCCTGATTCTATGATTCTAATGAATGAGGATTAAAAAAAACCCAACCAAATGCAGCATATTATTTTTTTCTTAAAGCAATGGAAACAAAGCTTTGGAACGTTTGGAAAATGAACAAATTTCCAAGTGTTTAGCAGTTTCAATAAACTTAGAGTATAAGGCACAGCAATCTGCATCTGTGTGGCATAACAAATCTGGAGTAAGCATTATAATCTGGTCTGGCCCTTTTTGACTACTTTGGCACTATTTAGGAGTAAATTAAAATGAATCTGTGGAAATAAAATCATTACATGAAACAAGCATCTCAGAGGAGTCCACAACTGCTTCTTCCTGACAGACTTGAGCTCCTCATGTGAAAACTTAACCAGGTAAAGTTTATGCAATGTGTTTGAACACTTCAGGACTCAGCTATTTAGAATAACTGAAAGCCACACCAGAGTGGTATATGGGGAAAATAAAAAAAAAGATAAATAAAGCAAACAAAATCTTCAATTTTGTCTTTTGGGTGTCTTTTCTTACTTTCAGCTTTTAAGCCAGTAAATAATTACCTTTGAGAAGCTCTAACAATTAAAGAATAACATTGATTAATTAGGAAAGAAAGGGAAGAATTCTAATCAATCCTACAGACAGTTTTTCTTCTCCCACCTCAAGCCTTTTGGTCACCCACAAACAATGTTGTTTTCTACACTGTTCAGATTCTCTTTAAAAAACATTCATATTCTTGTCCCCTCACACAAAACTCTCTTGGTGAGCATTGTTTTGGGAGGAGTGGGTGGTAGGCAGGGGGCACAGGATGTGGAAAGAACAGATAGGATGTCAGGTGAAGATGGACTGCTGTGCCCTCTCTAACCAGCTGAAGGCTCTGCACGATTGTTTTCTTACAAATAATACCTGTGGGTGTTGAAACAGTTCAGGGAATCTATCAAACATACTCTTTTCACTTTGCTATTGTAACTCTATGAAATTTATTCTCATTTCAGAAGAATCTACCTGTAGGTGGTTGAGTACTTTAGATAATATCTGTCAAACCTACTTCCATTGCCTTCAGTAGCAGAATTCTGTAATTACATCCAAAGTTGTAAAATGCAATTCTTCATTTGCAGCACATTCAGAAAGTTCTAAATGGAGCATTTTTATTTTCATTTTAACAACTTTTCCTAAGCTTAGTGGAAGAACTATTTCAAAGAATAAATAGAGTATTTGTGCAGCATTTCATTCAACTCACAATGAGGGGGGGGGAAGTCAGAACTGCATTTAGGCACCAGCACACTGCTGCAAGGATAGCCCCATCTTTGTGCAGGGAGACAGTCCACATTCAGCTGTTTCCTTACATAACCCTAAGATGGCCCATCTGAAACTAACCTCAATTCAATGAGTTTCCAGAATATTTATGAACCATATAACTGAAGAACTCATTCTCCTCCTCAACATATATATTTAATAGTTCTTAATTCCAAATAACAGGACAAAATTGAAAACTCTGACATTTATTGGAAGCTTAGGATCTCTGAGTGCCTCCAGACTCAGGCACGCATTCAGACTACTTTATTTAACAACCTGCCCTTTGCCAGCAGAGCTAATTGAGTGAAAGTTTAGTTACTTTTAGTCCCTGGCAAACGTGATGAAATTTGACCTTGCACAATCCCTAAAGAAAGGGAGTCTGAGATGAATGGAAATAATCTGAGTGTGCATAAAGACAGATAAAATACAAGAATTTAACAATTTGCCTAACAAATCCTTGGAATTTGGTTCCAAATTATCAAAATTATTTTATATTCCATCAAAGTCAAAGCCAGTAGATCTCAAGACTTTTGAGTCTATTAATTCTAAATGGTCAAAAAGACAGATTCATAATTCTGTGCAGAGATGCCAGTCTTTCAAATATATACAAGCATAATTTTGTGGAAATCCCATTACAAGACTGTTAATAAAATGGAAAGTATCAAATTCCTTTTACCCTTCCCTCCCTGTCACCATCAAAGATTCCATATCCCATTTGGACTCACCTGATTATGCAGGAAGCACCTGAGCACATCATATATTCAAAAGGTGAACAGGCTTGTGGCCAGTGAGGCTTAATCCAATATGAGTGGCAAATGCATTGGACAAAGATGTGGATCCTGCTGTAATTAAAACTTCATTAGTCCCAACTGGTCATTTGATTTCTAATTTAAAAAATAATATCATCTCCCATCTGTGGTCTGCATTTTGACCAATAAATATTTTTTTTCAGTGTGAATCATGTCAGTAAAAAGGCAAAAGTAATGCAAGTTCATCCAGAAACGAGAGGTTTTTTTAAGTATTCATTTATCTTCTTCCCACAGTTTGAGATCTCCACAACTTCCTCTCGCTCGTATATTCTCTGTGCAGAAGTTCACAATTAAATGATGGTGATAAAGTACCAGATAATATTAGCAAACGACCTCATCAGAGCAAGAAATACCTCTTCAGAAACGTTAAATTTGGGTACCCACTACCACCCTGCTTACAATAATGTGTATATATTACATACTGAAGTAGAAGGAAAACTAGAAGCAATATGATTCCTGCTGCTTGTAAAAAGGAAAGTATTTCATCAGTCATCCTCTTAACAAACATGCTATGCTTGTGCAACTAATCATTTAGCCTTTTCTGTACAAGGAAGTTTTTAATTAACCAAGTCTCAGTAATCTCAGCCACTTATTTTTGTGAACAAAGTAAAACACTGCTTGACTGCTGAACTCAACAAGCTCATCCTTCATGCTTGCTAGACAGAGCTGTTAGTCCTGCCGCCTTTGAAAGTACAATTCAGAAGAGTTTAGACTCTAGTTTTGCTGGGAAGTAAAACTCTTTCTAGATCTAAATTAAAGTGGTTTTTTTTTATTACTATTTGAAATGGAATCTGACATACAGTGAGAATTCAGCACCAAACACATGCCAGTCACTTTAAAAGGAGAAGAAAAAAACCAACCCACCCTATTTAACATATCAAAATAATTTTCTTACAAGATAAATAGTTCAGAGACAATCCCTCTGTAATGTATGTTTGTGGAAAATCAGCAGGAGCCATTTATGACTTCATAATAGATAAATCAACTGAAAGAACACTTGGTCAGAATCTGAAGCATCGCAACACTAACTCGCTGTGATCACAAAGCCTCCGTTATCCCCTCACAGGTGTCAAATCATTGTCATCTGGTAATTTTTGTTAGTGGCTGCTAGCAAGCAAATCTGGTTAGAGGATAATTTTTTTCTTCCATGCGTTGGAGGGCAGCAGGGAAAATGTGGGATTACATATTACAAAGCAGGGAAAAAAAGGCAGAGTTACTAAAAATGGTCTTATTTTTGCTGACCTAACCAATTTGCTGACGAGGCCAATGAACTATGCCATGCAGTCAGACACACGTGCCACTAAGTGATGGAAATAAACAGGGCTTGGAAAAAAAAAATCAGCATTTGGTTTTGTGGGTTTGGGTTTGTTGTTTGTGGGTTTTTTTTGTCGTTTGTTTGGTTTTTTTTTCCACTAGAGCATCTGCTTTCAGAATAATTACCTATGCACAAACTCTAGATGGCAACATTGCACTTACTGTATTAGCAAAACAAAATGTCACACCAAGTCCCTACCTATCCTTTTTATCAACATTTTATGTGCCACAGATCTATAGCCTCTTATTATAAGTGTAATGAAGCAGAAGTTATTGAAGCATTTTATTGATTGCTCAGATCACAAGTTTACTGTCATACTGAATTGGCACCTTACTTGCTGAAGCAAACTGCTGACACCTTTTTTAAAAAGTGACAACTACATCTATTTCATGACCAGAAATCCATTTTCATCTCTATCAAGACAAGAATGCAATTTTCACTTCATTTAACTGATGTTAGGCCTGCTCAAGGCATGACGCTTAGAAAAAGACACAAGTTTAAGGTCCTTAAAATACTTCTGGTAACTCGAATGCAGCTCGGTTGTGGGGGAAATTTCAACCATCACTCAAATCTATAAACAAAACAACATCCTAAGAGGCACTCAGCCCAACTATCAAGAGGGCAGTTTTCTCTTTCAGTTTCACAATTACTGAAGCACTGCTTTTATAGCCTTTTAATAAGAAGCCAAGCTAAAACATTACCCTTTTTGTAGAGAACCTTGTTCCACACAAAGTGCACTTTAACATGAGATTATTTCTTGAGCGGTCCCTACCCAGGTCAAAACACCAACTCAAGAATCTATTTTCCTGGGACCTATAAAGAGGGAAATAAAGACACTTAACACCTCTTCAACAACGTGAGTCAATGTCATACAAAATTAGAAAAGCAGAAGGTGCAAGGGAGAGGAAGCAAATATTTCCATCTGAAAAAGGGAGTTATTGAATAGAGGCTGTGATACTGAAGAATAAACTTTCAAACCCATGAATACAAGGTTGGGCTGAACTGGAACACAAGCATTTTGGTGGATTTCTTCCTTTCCTTCTAATAATATCTAGCAATTATTATGCCAGCATCACCACAATATAATCTCATTTTCTGAAAACATCATGATAAACAGGATAATCTTAGGCACAATATTCTGATAACTCTGTGAAGTGTGATGGATACAAGAATCATAAGAAAAACATTGACTGAAAAGTACTTGATACAAGTGTATAATTTTGTTAGTCTCTGTTAACCAATCTCCTGGGGGAAAAAAAAATGATTGTACCTAACAGCTAGTTTAGATTTTATTTATAGGGGGAAAAAAACAAACCCAAAGAGTCATTAGAAATGTAACTGAATAATGCAATACTGAAATCTGCTAAGACTAATTCAATAGTAATGACAGATATGTGTCAGCACAGCAAGAAAAAGTTATGGAGAAGAGCTTGTGTGTGCCTATTAGAGATGCACTGAACCTCAAGTCCTTAAGTCAGTTGTTTCAAGAGGACACCACAAGAAAACAGAAGAAATTTCATCTTTCTCTTTTATTTTCTTGTGGCATTTCAAATATCTAAGTTATTTTAAAGTCAATACTTTTTTGTGTGGTTGTGTATAGCTAAAAGAGGAAAACCTTTGGAATCATCATGTTTACAGAGGCAGCTTAGAATAATAACAGCAAAGGTGTTGGATATACAGTTTTGAAACAGTGTATTTAAGCTTGTGTGCTCATAGCTGAAATAGCAAATAGTATAATCAGTCCATAGTTCCATTCTCTCTTGTTTTCTTGTGGGTATTTTGCATACTAGTTCCATTACTTTAATGTAATGTAATTTGCTGTGGTTCAAATGATTAATTAGTATTACTGTAAGTTCTGCTAGATCAAGCTAATGAACACTCAGCACAATTTCCTGTCACTTCTCATGCAAGCTCAGTCCCCTCTTCCCCACATACAACACACTTCCAGGAAAAATAAAAGCACACAAAACAGAATCTTAGGACTGACTGTGTTTGTTAATTATCATATTGCAGATTTTCTAAACCTTGGTAAGTAATATATGCTCAAACTCATTTCAATATACTTAAAGCAACTTGTGATCCTCAAATATTTATACATACACATTTTTTGTAACAAAACTTTTACTGTGGCAATGAAATGTTCTTCTCTTTACCTGATTGTGTGCATTTAATATTATTTAGCAAAGGACAGATGAACAGCTTGAATAATGCATCGTTCTAAATGAAGAAAATGTTTAAAAATCATTAATATCATTTTAAAAGGTATTTGAGCCTTCTCTTTTGGTCTCTGTTTAGCTGTGCTAGGCCTGTGAATGACAGCTTCCCTGCTTGAAGCACACAGAAAGCACAGCCTTCCTCATTCACTGTCAGTACTATGGCCTTTTCACACGTTCCCTCCACAGCAGTGTTTGTCCCCAAACACTGGAACCCAGCACAATGGCATTCCTACTTCAACACCCCCACCAACAGCACCACTACATATGAAGAATGCTAATGAGATGGACATCCCCCATCTCTGAAAGTGTTAACTATATCCCATGCTACTGGATATTATGTTATTTCTGTTGCTATGTACTACATCTCACTTACAAGCTACTTCCATTTGCTGGCAGAATTTTTCTGAACATACTTTTAACAGACATTACAGTGGCTCCCCCGAAAGTTTTTTACATGTCTTACATGCATTCACCCAATTGTGTACTTTATACATACAATGAACTGATTTTAACCTCCAGATACATTTGGGCACCTCAGAAATGCCAGCAGACACCAGCACAGCGTGTTTAAAACAGCAAGGCAAAAATACAAACAGCTGCAGAATGATTTGAAATTTTACCTACCTTCCTTTCTTTCTTTCTTCCTTCCTTTCTTTCTTTCTTTGTCAGAAAACTGCATTTCACAGCCCCACAATTCATGGCATTAAAATGTCAATATATAAAATGCTTTAACAAGATTTTAGTGAAGGTTTTAGCTCATCATGCAAACATACCATTGCAACTAGAAAGAGTTTAGAGGGGGAAAAAAATGGGTTTGTAGTATAGTGTTTATATGGAGATATTTTCCTCCCTCCTCCTTTATTATGAGAAAAGCACAAACCACTTCCCAAAGTTCAAGTGCTCTCTCAGTTTTACCTGTTTCACTCCACCTGTTTTATTTTCCAGCAATACTCTTTGAAAAATACTGATTATCATTTTTAAAGGGATACAAAGACTACAGTATAGAGATGGTAGAGTTCCTCACTCTTTTCTTCCTCTGGGGCAAGAAGCAACAGACTGATTATAAAGACGACACTGTGCACTCAGGGCACAGTGTGGGCTAGAAACTATGTGTTTAAAATCAATACATGCACTTTAAACTGATGTCCAGATGGATTTTAATAGAAGCATATGTATTAGTATATTATTATAGAAATAGACATATTAGCATATTATTAGTTGTGTGTGCTATTTGGTTTCAAAGGACAGACTACAGTGTCCTAGCAGAGTAATACTGAACCAAAGAATCTCCCTTTTTGTTTTTTTCTTTCCCTTCCATTTCATTTATATGGAAAAAAAAAAAGTAAATGCAAAAAATTCAAATGTCAAACTAATACTGAGATAAAAAATTGATATTCAGAAAATGTATTAAATGTTGTCAGGTAATGGCTAGATGCTATATGGGTATGAATACTGTATGCTGTCAGGCCTTAGCACAACGGGACCAAATGATAGGATTTTGATTGTATCTACTGCTTCTTTATTAATGTTCATTCTGCTCTTACACCTGTACCATATCTCAGCATGCTCTTAACAAACTTGTTGCAGTTATTCAGAAAAGCAGGTCAACATAAGCATTAGAGTAAGATTAGAGTAAGATGTATTGTTATACCTACGGTATAACATAACCTACAGCTATTATAATGATTTCCTTTATGTTCAGGACTAACACAACTTTATTCAGAAAGCAGATGGAAAAAATTAAAGAGAGACACTTCAAGATGAATTATGTTGTGATTCTTATCTTTGTAGTATTGGGATTCAAAATAATGCAAGCTTTCAGCACGTGAACTGCACTAAACATTTAACATCCTTTTGCTGTAGAATTTTCATGTAGGTATTTAGACCACTTTGAAATGCTTCTTAAAATATTTTAATCATAAGGGTTTTGTAGACAATTAATTGTCAGAGCTGTACCAACATTTATCCTCATGATCTGGACACTTAAAAGTTAAAAATGTCCAACATGCTTATGCTGACTTCATGTCTATATGCAAGGCTTTCATTATAAAGAACTATTTAACCTCAGAAGAGATTTCAAATCTACTCAAACTGTTGTATTTTTGCCACTTACAATTTCCAACTGACCACTGCTGCAATATCACTAGAAGGATGATTAACAAGTTCATTTCCTGAAATGACTTTATGTGTTCTTTACAGAGAAAAGGAAACACCAGTCAATAAATTACTTGCATCTGATTCTTCTCCTGTAAACCCCAGCGTTGTCTGTTTTGTTCTGCTAATGACCCTTACACTTGCTAAGTAATTGTAGGGATTTATTTCTTTTTCTGAAATAATTAAACATTATGTGTAAAGGCACTGGAAAGTAATAGACTCGTTTCATTTCTGTAGCTTTTGTGAGAGTCAGCATTGCCTTAAAAGTGAAGATTTATCAACAAAAAGTGTAAAGCTATTTCTCGCTTTTTAATACATCACTATGCTGCCTCAGAAACATGCTGAAACAAGCTCTGCTTTCTTTGCCTTCCCCCCCCCCCACCCTCCTTTTATGCTTGTTTCTCTCTCACACACACATGCTCTTGCAGTTTTGGTTTTGTTTTCATTTGATTTCTCCTTGCTGACCACTATTAGCTCTAGACAGGAACAGCCTCTTCCAAAGTCAATTCTCATTTCTCTTTATGGATCTGACAGCAGGAGGTGCTGTATAAACAGTGTGAGTGACACTTTGCTAGCACCTCTCCTCCCCCTTCCTACACTGACTGGTAGCTTATCTATCTGATGCAGTCATTCTTAACTCTGGGGCCCGAGATCATTTTTGAATCTGAGGCTCCTAGCTGGTTGTTTAATTTCTGTGTAACACTTTTCCAGGGAGATTTAAACACCTATTTTCTATAAAGTACTCACTTAATGCTTCTATTTTGAAGGATGCTCTTATACATATAAATGAACTTCAGTAACTACGCTCAATGAGAGCAGTATTTTCTTACTTATATTTCCCAAACCAAAACACTCCACTAATAAAATAGAAGTAATCTTATTGCTCCTAAACTATCAAATACTAAATTCAGTATCTGTTTTCTACTCTTTCTTTTCAAATTAAAATGATGTCTGGTGTATTCATTTAATGGCACATGTGCAGTAACTAAAAGAGTGAGGTTTTAAAATATCATGCATTTGCTTCATTTTTCATAATGCAACATCAGTTACACTTAGAAGTGCTTTCTTTATTTATTCAAAGAAATAGTTCAACTAGATAATTATTTAAATTAGTTTTATGGGAAGATCTAGAAGACCATGAAAAACTGCATGTGCAGAACGAGCAATGAAAAATGATTGCTTTAGAGAATATCCGCACCAGGAAGAGCACAGCCAGGCACAGTATGCAGCAAGAAAAGATGAGACATATGACATCCCAGACCAAAAGAGAGACACAATTAACTCCTTTATTGGTGGCTTTGCAATTAAATGAGAAGCATTTCATTTTCTAAACAGGCACAACAGCTTATGCAGTCTATGTCACACTTCTTTATGACCCAGTGCCAGTCACTGGTTTTATAACATAAGTACATTTGAAAATGAAAGCAAAAAAGCAGACTTTTAAAGAGTGGAACAACTCACCTGCTTGCAACAGTTTGCAGACTGGAATCGTTGCTGCAGGGCCAATGGAAGTCCTTGGATATAAATCTTTGCTCCTGAGAGCTGAAAGCTTCTCTCTTAAAGACCCAAACAGGACCACGGGAAGGTGTGATGGAATTTTGCAGGCAGCTGTCAAGCAATGGAGCTGTGCAAAAGGAAAGAAGAAAAAAGGGGGGAACAAAAAAAGAAATGCATTCTTTTGATCCAACTGAAATACACAGCCTCTAACACAGCCTCAGCATCAAAACTAACTCTTAATATCTATTATTTATATTTGACCCAGGTTAAGTCTTAGAAAGGCAACTCCTGCATTTCTAGTGGCCACCATGAAGGACATACTTATATGGAGACACCCCCCATGAAAGACTCATAAGCTTTGTGAGCACACCTGAATAGTTCTGAAGTGCGTCTAACTAGCTGCACAGAGTGTCATGGTGTGCACTGATTGCCTTATCTTCTCATTTATCACAGATGAGTTGGAACCAACCTTGCTGAAATCTACTTGCATTGTCCTGATAAAATTGCAAGATCCACATTGTTTCTGTATAGAGTTTCCCGTCGAGGAGCTGACATACACCGACCACATTAGAAATAAAATATAACCAACACTCTCACAAGCTGTTTTCCTACCACTCTCTCATTGCCACTACTCAAAAAACAGCTTCTAACAAATAAAAATGCTCAGTGCAGCTGTTTAATAAGGAGGAAAGGTCAAATGAAATGATAGATAAAATTGATTCATGGTGATGGTCTCAACAAGATCTTTTTCTTGCTGTTCTTACATTTCAAATCACTGCAAAGGTTGAAAGCACTCTCTCAAAGGGACCCAATGTCAATATGTGTGACAAATAAGGGATGATTATTTTGGCTTCAGGCATTACTGAGATGCATGGTGTTTCGCAGATATCTTTGAGTAACACATATATAGGCCTTTCTGATATGACAAAGTATAACAGCATGAAGTAGACTTTCAGGCTTTAACATCATTCTGGGAAAGAGTAAAAGAAATGCAAAGGGAAAGCAGAAGGGTAAAAAAAATAGAAAAGGGAGGGGGATGGGTAAAAGAAAAGGGGAAGGGGAAGGCAAAGAGGAAGGGGAAGTAGAAGGGGAAGGGAGGAAAGGCAAAAAATGAACCCCAAAATCTGCTGTACTAGAACTATGCAAGAAAATACAAAAAGTAGTAAATGCTACAAAGCACATTTGTGAACAATGCAAATAAAATTATATTCCTAATTTCCCCATCTAGCTAATCTACAGTCATAAAGATTCATGTTTATCATGTAGATATAAAAGGCAGGTTTCCTAGGTCTACAAATATTAACAAAGAACTGCAGGCTTTGTCAGAGAAAATACCAGTGGATGAATTACAATTTATTGAGAACCAGGGGACAAACATTCCACTCAGATATGGGAAATACACAGCCTCAATAGCTGCTCACTCAGCTGTGAGAACAAACACAGTCTGAACTAAGACTTTTGGATAAATACAGAAGGAACATACCATACAGTTAAATCCATCTTCAAATATAAAGGAATAGGGAATAGGTAAACATGCAGCAGTCTGCACTTTGCCTCTGCTAGAGTCACTGTGTTTTATGAATGATTTAAGCACGTGGTTAAGCAAAACCCTGTGTTTGGTTTTGTGAAAGGCACTGTTTTTTAAAACAATTGAATTAAAACCAAGGTCTTCTGAATTCCACAATTTGCTGCTATGATCTTATTATCTAGTCAGTGACTGTTTGCATTCTCACATAAACAATCCCTGAGAGCCTCCACAATCCCTGAGAGCCTCCATAAAAATACGCTTACGTCTCCTTGGACCTACTTCCATCATCACAGTATCACAGTATCACAGTATCACCAAGGTTGGAAGAGACCTCACAGATCATCAAGTCCAACCCTTTACCACAGAGCTCAAGGCCAGACCATGGCACCAAGTGCCACGTCCAATCCTGCCTTGAACAGCCTCAGGGACGGCGACTCCACCACCTCCCCGGGCAGCCCATTCCAGTGTCCAATGACTCTCTCAGGGAAGAACTTTCTCCTCACCTCAAGCCTAAATTTCCCCTGGCGCAGCCTGAGGCTGTGTCCTCT
The DNA here is from genome assembly GCF_015220805.1 of Pogoniulus pusillus. Classification (NCBI taxonomy): domain Eukaryota; kingdom Metazoa; phylum Chordata; class Aves; order Piciformes; family Lybiidae; genus Pogoniulus; species Pogoniulus pusillus. The sequence goes on along the minus strand of NC_087287.1, from coordinate 17,530,057 downwards.
TGTTCTGGTGCTGGCCACCTGAGAGAAGAGAGCAACCTCCTCCTGGCCACAACCACCCCTCAGGCAGTTGTAGACAGCAATAAGGTCTCCCCTGAGCCTCCTCCTCTCCAGGCTAACCAATCCCACAAAAGTTCTGTTTAGAGCTAAGACTGTCTCTGCAGTTACCAAAACCTGTTTAAGTAATCCCTTCATTGAAACCCTATCATGATTCTTCCAAAGTGATTTTGAATTGTCTGTCAGCCTCACACAAGCTTCCTTTATTGTCAGAGAAGTAGAAAATAGTATGCAGAAGCTTGCATCGATGACAAATGGGAAGAAATAGAAACAACATAAGTAGACATGTGAAAAGATACATAGATGGGTCCAATGCTCTGCAGGGACTTAAGAAAGAAAAAATGAGCCAAAACCTGGACCATGCTTAAGTCTATGATAAAAATCCCATTTCTCTAAAGGCAGGGCAGACTTTACAAAATAAGGCTGACAGAGATTCCCCAAACAGGGATTCACTCACTCTGCCCTGGTGAGACCACATCTTGAATATTGCATCCAGTTCTGTGTCTCTCAGTTTAAGAAAGACCTCAAGAAACTGCTTGAAAGAGTCCAGTGGAGAGTCACAAAAATGATTAAGGGAGTGGAACATCTTCCTTACAAGGAGAGCCTAAGGGAGCTGGGGCTCTTCAGCTTGGAGAGTAGGAGACTAAGGGGCGACCTGATTAAAGTTTATATGTAAAGAGTGAGTGCAAGAGGATGGAAGCAGGCTCTACTTGGTGATGCCCAATGACAGAACAAGGGGCAATGGGTGGAAGCTGAGGCATAGGAGGTTCCATGTAAACACAAGGAAAAGTTTTTTCACTGTGAGGGTGACAGAACACTGCAACAGGCTGCCCAGAGGGGTTGTGGATTCAACTTCTCTGGAGACATTCAAAGCCTGCCTGGATGCATTCCTGTGTGACCTACTCTAGGTGATCCTGCTCTGGCGGGGGGGTTGGACTGGATGATCTTTCCAGGTGCCTTCCAACCCCTAACATTCTGTGATATGTGGTAATGAATGAGATCTGACCAAGAATACTGACAGAAATGAACTTACTTCAGATGAAATGAGCAGTATGAGAATAAAATCTGTGTCATGTTATGTGATGAGGAAGTAGTCAAAGTCATGCTTCAAACAAAATCTAAGGAAGAATATCTGGTTCCAGTGAACTCTCTGGGACTTTTACAAATAACTTAAGTGAATAAGGCTTTTACTCAGTGCTTTAACTTAGTTACCACAAGAAAATGATTACAAGCAGAAACAAAGATAAATGCAAGCAGTGCTGCTTCTCTGAGTATGACAACAGGCTGTTGTGAGGCTGTTCAATGCAAGGTTGGACATGGCACTTGGTGCCATGGTCTAGCATTGAGCTCTGTGGTAAAGGGTTGGACTTGATGATCTGTGAGGTCTCTTCCAACCCTGATGATACTGTGTGATACTGTGAGAAGAATTTGTGCATACTGGATTTGAATGTTACATTTCAACATTAATTATAATCCTGGATGATCTTGGAGGTCTCTTCCAACCTGGTTGATTCTATGATTCTATGATTCTATTAATTGTTTTAACAGAAGTAATTTTAACACCAATATAATGTCCCAATGATGCTTCACCTTCTATGAGAGTAATGACCTTCAGGACAAGAGAAGGGACAGTTCCAGAACCTGCTAGTATAGCTCAGAACTGAAAAGTGTTATCTCTTTAAGACATGCCCAATGCTCAGGTATCAGACCCAAATAATTTTCTGTAAGTAATAATAATTTCTGTAAACATCAGCTGATTCTTAGTACTTATTTGCTTCATTCCACACTTTGTGTTTCCAAGTTTATAGTCTCAAGTGGATTGCCTTCTTTCCTTTTTAACCCCATTCTCCTGAGCTCCTTTTGAAAATTCCAGGGAGTCAATGGTATTTAAGTTACTAAGCATTTGCTGAAGTACAAAACAATGTGTCCCTAGAAAGGGAGAGGAATAAAATTAGAACACTAAGGCAGTAATTTCAGAAGAGTATAATTGCATGAAATATTCTGGGAGCTTATTGCTCTGGATATCTGTTGATTCCAGAAGATATCCTTAGCACTCTGGATAGAAAAGAATCATAGTTGCTCAAAAATTACTCCTAGTTGAGGAACATCTGTGTTGTTCTCATTCAGAACTGAGGTAGGTCTGGAAGAATAATTTCCAATGAGCTACTGCCAGACTTCCAACCATTTTGGTGAGCTAACTAAAAGAAAGAAGGTAGTAGAATGGACTTGAAAACTACAAGAGTATCAATAATATCTCCATAGAGTATCTCTTAGCTCCACTAGAATGCTTTCATATTATGGTTTTTACAGACCATAGACTGTACAAATGAAGGTGAAAAGACTCCATGGGTAAAATTTCCCAAGGATCTGTAAGTCTACCATCAAGCAGTGCATTCAACCTTCTAGCACTACAAACTCTGAACTATGAAACAGGGCTATGAAGGTCACTAATAGTGTGTTGAACATAGCAAAAGGCAGGAAAGACTAATTCTTGGAAAGAAAGTGTATAAGCTAACTGATAAGGTTTAGGAAGCACTCATTATGGCACACATCTCTCAGGGGGAGAGAGAATTTATTGTGAGATACTCATGGAATTCCTGAAAGGGAGTTATGACAAATGAGTCCTTGATCAGAAAGTGAAATAAATTTTAAAGAAAGGAAGCTTCCCTTCAAGGGAAGCTGAGCAAAGGAAGGTCATAGAATCATAGAATCAACCAGGTTGGAAGAGACCTCCAAGATCATCCAGTCCAACCTAGCACCCAGCCCTGTCCAATCAACCAGACCATGGCACTAAGTGCCTCAGCCAGGCTTTTCTTGAAGACCTCCAGGGACAGTGCCTCCACCACCTCCCTGGGCAGCCCATTCCAATGCCAATCACTCTCTCTGGGAAGAACTTCTTCCTAACATCCAGCCTAGACCTACCCCATCACAACTTGAGACTGTGTCCCCTTGCTCTATTGCTGGTTACCTGGGAGAAGAGGCCACCCCCCCACCTGGCTACAATGCCCCTTCAGGTAGTTGTAGACAGCAATGAGCTCTGCCCTGAGCCTCCTCTTCTGCAGGCTGCACATCCCCAGCTCCCTCAGCGTCTCCTCATAGGATTTGTGCTCCAGGCCCCTCACCAGCTTTGTTGCCCTTCTCTGGACACCTTCCAGCACCTCAACATCTCTCTTGAATTGAGGGGCCCAGAACTGGACACAGTACTCAAGGTGTGGCCTGACCAGTGCTGAGTACAGGGGCAGAATAATCTCCCTTGTCCTACTGGCCACACTGTTCCTGATCCAGACCAGGATGCCATTGGCTCTCTTGGCCACCTGGGCACACTGATGCCTCATCTTCAGCCTACTATCTATCAGTACCCCCAGGTCCCTTTCCTCCTGGCTGCTCCCCAGCCACTCTGTCCCCAGCCTGTAGTGCTGCTTGGGGTTGTTGTGGCCAAAGTGCAGAACCCTGCACTTGGCCTTGTTAAATCTCATCCCACTGGCCTCTGCCCACCTATCCAGCCTGTTCAGGTCCCTCTGCAGGGCTCTCCTACCTTCCAACAGATCAACACCTGCTCCTAGCTTGGTGTCACCTGCAAACTTACTGATGCTGGACTCAATCCCCTCGTCCAGATCATCAATAAAGATATTGAACAGGACTGGGCCCAGCACTGACCCTTGGGGCACACCACTAGTGCCAGCTGCCAACTGGATGTGGCACCATTCACCACCACTCTCTGGGCTCTGCCATCCAGCCAGTTCTTGATCCAGCACAGAGTGAATCTGTCCAAACCATGAGCTGCCAGCTTGGCCAGGAGCTTCTTGTGGCAGACAGTGTCAAAGGCTTTGCTGAAGTCCAAGCAGACTACATCCACAGCCTTCCCCACATTCACCAGGTGGGTAACCTGATCATAAAAGGAGATCAGGTTGGTGAGGCAGGACCTGCCCTTCATCAGAAGCTATGGACAATATTTTAACTGATAGAAAAAATCCCTTTTCTTTATATTTTTTTTCTGGTGAATTTTAAATACTGCATTAGAATCCACCTGCAGTTTTTCTTTTCTAATTGAATATTTTTTTTCCCATTGCAGCAGTCTCTATTGCTAGATTGCCAACCACATATAAAAGGAGAGTAGCCAAGGATCTTTGCTCCTCAGCTAAGATGAACAGTGTAAGTATATCTTTATAGCTTTTTTTCTCTCCCTCATTGATTTTTTTGACTTCATATCACAAGACAAACATTGAATTTCCTTGAAGAAAATAATTGTTTTACAGTGTAATTTTACACTCCTCTGAAGAACAGAGATGAGACATTTTCCCTAAAACAAAACCTAGAGATTTTAAATTGATGGAGGTAATGGCACTGTGGCAAACAGGAGAGAAAAATCTGCTATTTTTTATATCTTGTCTTTAAACTTGCTGAAAATGACACGAGTTCAGTCTTGGTCAAATGGAGTGACAGAAAGAATGAAATCCAAAGCCCAGTGGGATATCCAGAAAAAGTAAGCAGAACATTTGGAAAGGAATGGGGAAATCACCCTCTGACAATTTACAATCACCACAAGGGGACTGCAAAAGAACAAAAACAAATTCTCCCCAAAATTAAGTTTATTAACTTTCTTCTTATTTAAACTCCTGACACTATAGGAGTACAAACATTAGTATTCTGCTGAGTTCTACTTATTTTTCTCTTTGAAATAACCTTTAAAATGGTTAAAGTATTTTTTACATAAAGCCTAGCAGGAAAGAAATCATCAATATTTTTTCTGCTATGAGAAAAAATATCTTCCAATCTGATCAAAATACTAGAAAATCTTTGTTACACTTCATCAGGACAAAGCTTTTCCTAAAGACACTTTAGATATGGGCTGGACACTGCATATATACCACACATGGAGGACCCAAGATTGTGCTAGCACACACTACTTCACTGTTTCTTCTTTTCAGCAAACACCCCACAGCTCTTTGTCCAGGACAACTGGCATGTACCATCCAAAATCCTGCCATACATAGGGAAACTGAGTGATGGAGATGATGCATTTGCCTGCATTGTTCAAATTATGTCAGTATGGTTTTACTCAAACAAAAACTAATCTAACAGCTGCTGTGTACTTTTGTTTACATGCTGTATGTCAAATCCTATTGTCCCCAAGGTACTTATGAGAGATGCTTTAGCAGTCATTTTCTTAAATACTGATGCCTATTCGAATTTGGATTTTTCCACCATTGCACAGAATGACAAGCACACGATTGCTGTACTTAAAGCAATCTTTCACAGCTGCTTTGCTTTTTCAGTGATCCCATTAAATTGACGGCATATGCCTGTGGGGTCTACAATGTTACAATACTGCTGAGCAAGATGTTGATTGTACAATACAAATGTGCACAACACAGCTTTATGGTGGGAACCTTCCCCACCCACCCCCCCATCCTTCCTGTTTTTAACCTGAGCAAAATTTCATTTAAAAGCATACCTATCACCACAACCTTTACTTAACACCTGGTTATATTAATTGTTCAGAAGTGCAAACTCCAACACTCAGTGGATAGTAGGCAGGAAAACCTATGAAGCCTCCTCAGTCCCTAAAATGAGCATGAGTCATGTCTTTTCTTGAACTGAACGAAGTAGCTGTGCATTAAATATGCTGGCACATCTTCTGCTTGAGCAAGTGGACCGAAATGGTGTGAATTGTTAATGCCTTGCTGCTTTGGTTCACGGCTTGTGATTGATCATTTGTAACTATATCTACTCCTTGTTCCATGAAATCAAGTATGGAGTAATGGGTTCATCAGATTTTTGGGTTAAATTGAGAGTGAAGAGGTACTGTGTGTGGAAATAAGAGTTGCCATGTTCGGGGCTGGCCTTGTAACAGCATGGAATCTAAAGGCGATATTCAAAACCACTTCACTCATCATACGCTTACTGATTCTGAATAGGGTCCATTTGCAGGGGACATTTGGTAGTTTTCCAATACACTTTATGCCTCTTTCTCCACTTCTACCACCCTGCACATATTTTTTTTCCCTTTATTTCCCCTTTCTTTTCTTTTTTTTTTTTTTAATCTAGAATCTCTTATAAGAGATCAGCATAGAAAATTAATAGAGTTAAATGACTTGCTGTGTGAAAGCAAAAATAGCCTTGGACTGAAATGAGTGTCCTCCTAGTAATTAATGATACTACCTAAATATTAAATCATTTGCACAACTCAGGTTATAAAGAAGTCATCAAAGTTTTATCCAGTACTCAGAATTATAATCCCACAGTTTGTAGAAATCTTTTTGCCAACAGAAAGAAAGAGGTATGGTAGCCTTAATTTTACTCATCAGTCCATTCCTGTGCAGGAATGACACACATTTCCAGACACCACAACACAGCTTGTGACTTTGCAAACAGCAGTGTGTGGGACCACAGCAATGCAAGCCAACAGCAACCAGAAGTGACAACTTGTGATGGCCTGCAGGAGAGTAATCACATTACAGCATCTCCACAGAACAGAAAGGTAATGTATGTCAGCATCGAACTTACTGCAGTGCTCACAAGGTTCTGTGTGTGCAACAGAGGCCTCACTGTACTTACCATGCCATCTCATCTGCTCTAATTAAATTTCACCATTTCAGAATTGAACACACCACATTTTTTTCCACTGTTTTAAAACAACTTATAAAAGCTATTCAATTATATTTGACTGTTTAACTTGGAACGAATGAATCGCTCTAGCCACATGAACTTGCAGCCAAGTTTTCCATCTGCTCTCGTGCAGAATTTCAGAGACAAAATGAGAATCTGGACAGATTTGAGACCAAAAGACACATACAGAGTAATAATTGACTAGTATTTCTTCTCATTAGAACAGAAGGGAATTAAATGGATAGGAAGTGGAAAGAAGTTCTGTCTACAACTACCTGAAGGGAGGCTGTAGCCAGGTGGGGGTTGGTCTCTTCTCCCAGGCAACCAGCAATAGAACAAGGGGACACAATCTCAAGTTGTGCCAGGGGAAGTATAGGCTGGATGTTAGGAGGAAGCTCTTGACAGAGTGATTGGCATTGGAATGGCCTGCCCAAGGAGGTGGTGGAGTTGCCGTGTTCAAGAAAAGCCTGGATGAGGCACTTAGTGCCATGGTCTAGTTGACTGGATAGGGCTGGGTGATAGGTTGCACTGGATGATCTTGGAGATCACTTCCAATCTGGTTGATTCTATGATTCTAATTGCACTGTATGTACACATTTGTTTATGTGTGATGATTATAACCATTTTAAGGCAAAAAAAGAGAAGCAGCAATTAAGTTCAATTTCCTCCAACCCAGGCCATGTAAGATTTTTCATCTCTTTTCTTTGTTTAATACTTATCCTGATGTATTTAAGTACAGTGCAAGTCTACAGCACTCTAGATGATGCACATGTTTTGCCAGTAAGTTTTTGGTAGGATTCATTCTGTGCAACACTGGTCAAAGAGACGAAGCAATCACGAATGAAAGAGTTGCTTATTTTGGAATGCATTCTGAAATCTCTCCTTTTCGCCTCTTTTCTCCTCCTGTCTTTATGTTAGCACTACAGAAAACTTGCAGAGGGCAAGTTTCTAAACTAAGGCATTCAACCAAGCTCATTTTTAAATAGTCAGACTCATGATAGCTTTGTTGGCTTATAGGTGTTGGCAAACTTTCCCACGCTTACGCGAGGAGCTGTGGCACCACTCAGAAGATGTTTATCAAGCCTATGGAAGTCTTTTATAAAGTATTTGCTGATTATTTCCTGTTTTAAATTGTGAGTAACTTGCAGATGCTCATCTCTATTCTCAAAACATTCAGTGCTGAAGCAGTTACAGAAACCTTTCCAGCTGAAATTGCAGCAACTGGCCAATGAAGTCATAAAGACTTTTTCAGCTACAGCATGCCTTGAATTCTCCAAAACAGTTTGTTCTGATGAATTACTGCAGCCTACTTGGCAAGCTCACAGAATGGCTGAGGTTTGAAAGGGGCCTCTAGAGTTTGTCTAGTCCAGCTCCCCACACACAAAAAATGTAAAATGTACAATTATTCTATTATTTTATATAATAAATACAATAACACACTGTATCTGTAACTAGATACTAGAACACACTATCAAATGCAGCATTCTATGGTACTATGCACACTATCAAATGCAGTATTCTATGGTATTATGCACACTACCAAATGCAGCATTCTATGGTATTATGCACACTACCAAGTGCAGCATTCTATGGTACTATGCACACTATCAAATGCAGCATTCTATGGTATTATGCACACTACCAAATGCAGCATTCTATGGTACTATGCACACTATCAAATGCAGCATTCTATGGTATTATGCACACTACCAAATGCAGCATTCTCTAGATGCAAATTTCTTAGAAATGCAAGAAAACAAATATTCCCACCTATCCTGAAAAAAATGTTGGGGTTTTTAAAAGAAAAGTAATTGCAGGTAGGATAAAACATTCTGTGCTTTTCACCAAAATTGAGATGCTGGTGAAGAATGAGCCTATCAGATACTATAAACTCAACTTCAAAGACTTTATCACAGTATCACCAAAGTTGGAAGAGACCTCATAGATCATCAAGTCCAACCCTTTACCACAGAGCTCAAGGCTACACCATGGCACCAAGTGCCACATCCAATCCTGTCTTGAACAGTCCCAGGGACAGCGACTCCACCACCTCCCCGGGCAGCCCATTCCAGTGTCCAGTGACTCTCTCAGTGAAGAACTTTCTCCTCACCTCCAGTCTAAATCTCCCCTGGCGCAGCTTGAGGCTGTGTCCTCTTGTTCTGGTGCTGGCCACCTGAGAGAAGAGAGCAACCTCCCCCTGGCCACAACTCAAGGTGTGGTCTAACCAGTGCAGAGTACAGGGGCAGAATGACCTCCCTGCTCCTGCTGACCACACCATTCCTGATGCAGGCCAGGATGCCACTGGCTCTCTTGGCCACCTGGGCACACTGCTGGCTCATGTTCAGCTGGGTATTGATCAGCACCCCCAGATCCCTCTCTGTCTGGCTGCTCTCCAGCCACTCCAACCCCAGCCTGTATCTCTGCATGGGGTTGCTGTGGCCAAAGTGCAGCACCCTGCACTTGGAGCTATTTATGCACAGACTAAGTAAGATACAGACAGAAAACTGTTATTTATTCTAATTAATCACACAAAAAAAGATGCATGTGTTGTGTGAAAATGTTTAAGGTGTATTTGGAGACCACAAATGGTCAAGGTAGGAAAAATGATGTAATGTAGCAATGTCTCACACAGTGACTTCAGCAAACAACTCCTTAGCAGTGGAAAATGTATGGCCTGCCAACACACATTTGAGTTACTCTACCTGCTGCAGAATAGAAAGACAGACTGGATTGCCCCTGCTACCCCTTTATGCTGTGTATTTTGACTAGAGCATGCATGCTTTGCATGATGTGACTAAAAAAAACATGCTAAACACTAGAAACATCACAGTTGTCCAATCTCTGATTCTCATTAAACATACTAATGCATTTCTTCATGTTAGTTTGAATGGTTCATTCTAAGCTTTTTATCATAGAATCATGGAATGGTTTAGATTGGAAGGGACCTCAAAGATCATCCAGTTCCAACCCCCTGCCACAGGCAGGGACACCTCCCACTAGAGCAGGTCACTCAAGGCCTCATCCAACCTAGCCTTGAATGCCTCCAGGGAGAGAGCAGCCACAACCTCTCTGGGCAACCTGTTGCAGTGTTTCACCACCCTCACTGTAAAGAACTTCTTTTATTGTGCTAGCAAAGATAGAAACTCTGCTTTAGAAACATTTAGAGCAACACATCCCAAACTTAATCATGTTTTAGCTTGTTGTATGCCATCAAAATAGGGGGTATCACAAGCCACTTATCCCCACAGTCAGATTCTAAATTATGTTTATTATCCATGTCTATAGTGCTCTGATTTTTCTCAGCCATACATTAAAGCTATTGTTTTAGTGAGGATCCTTCCACTATTAGAATTTTATGCTGAACCAGGTTTTCAGCTGACTAACATCAAGTTCTATACCCTGGTCAATTTAAAACATGTATTTCTTGACAGCACCCTTTAAAATACTATTTAGTTGCTACACACACTTTAAAAGAATTGATTATTGACTATTTAGTTTACCTTTCTCCAGGTTGCACAGAAATCATAATCTTGAGAATATATACAACATCTATCTGCTTCTATATTGTGCAATGCTATGCAGTGAATGCAAATGGTATAAAACAGGTGAATCATCACTATAGGAGTTCTGTGATTAAAGCAGAAACTGTCACTGAAATGGTGCCAGTGAAATTACCTGTCATTCTTTGGAAGAAAGTCTAAGACAGATAGCACACAAGTTACTTTCTGATGACAGAAATGGCAATACTTTGACCAAGGAGAAATTAATTGTTCACAGAACTGTTGAAAAGGCAAGAGAAAAATACTAACGGCATTCTTCACCCACCATGCCTATTTCAGGTCAGTCAGGTGCATATCCTAAGCTGTCTTTTTCAAGGTGCTCATAGATAAGCAGAGCCAAAAGCACAAGGAAAAAAAATTATGAGTCTTGCAAATTTGAAGAAGAATGTATCCTGTTTCTAAAACCCCCACATTCAACCACAACGACAACATGTTCAAGTCTGAAAAACGCATCTCCTGTTTCAACTGAATTTGCATTCCACAACTTAAATTGCACACCAAATTTAGGAGAGATCCTGCTTTTCCAAAGAAATAAAATTAAAAACAAGACAAAGAGAATACACCATCAGTAAGGTTTTGTGTTTCCTTGGTGTATTTGATTTACAGTTTTTTCCCTTTCATTTGTAATTGCAGTAATCTCAACGCTGAGCTGACACACACAGACGTTGCATCTTATTTAGGCTAGCAGAAATAGAACATGTTCCCTTCTGCTTGCCCTTTTTGATGGATATTTGCCATATATAGGCCCAAATGCTGTGTTTCTGATCCAGTTCTAGCCTAACTCAGAACAGTTTTTCTGGCAAGAGAGATGGGAAAACAAGCAAACAGTGCAATCTTTTACAATGATATCAAGATCCTTCAATAGCTGCAGTTTCTGATTCTTTACCATGAGAGGTTCCTTGGCTTTCTAGGCAGTCGACTAACTGAAAGTAGTCTTCTAAAACAGATTTGGAAGAACTAGGTTCAAGGCTAATCTGGATCAAACAGAAAGTGGATCTGTACTTGGGCCTCCCTTATCAAATTCTAGTCTCAGATCTGTATCTTTATAAATGTTTGGAAAGACCTTAGCTCAGTAAGAGTATTTTAGATACTTTTTTCAACTTCAGCAGGCCAGAAAAACTATTTCACACTAGTTCAAATATAAAACAAATAGGAAAAACAATCACTATTTATCTTGTCTCTTCTTTCAACTTTTCTAAACATAATTCCACTCTTTCCAGTTTTCATTTTCTTTTTATTTTTTTAAAGCTATGATTTGACTAGACCATGATTGGGTTTGTCCCAGACAAGGGCAGGATGCTAGGAAATTATCAACATATGCATCATATGTACCATATGCTGTCTTTATGCTTCCACTTTTCTTCAGACATCCTCTCTAAGACAGGATATTGGACTAGATGAAAGTCCAGTCTGACACAGTACTGCAATTTCTACAGTCATTTGATCTTGTTTTCAATTTATAAGCAAGAAATATGTTTTCTCTCTAAATCATTAGAGTAGATCAAATCCTAATTTGAAGATTTTAACATTGTTGCATTGGATGATCTTGGAGGTCTCTTTCAACCTGGTTGATTCTATGATTCTGTGATCAATATCCAAGACACTGGTTTTCAATCTGTTTTAAATAGGTCAAGCTTTATACAGTCATCTTTTAGTGGAAGATTAGAGTTAAATAAAATTCAAACATACAACCTTAGTTCTCCTTCACTATGCCAAGCAGTACCTATTCCCTCAAATTTTCCCAACAGCTTTTCTCATTCAGACTCATTTGTTTGTTTGTTTGTTTTTCCATTCCCATGGAACCTTTGTTCCTGTAGTGTCAAAAACATTAAACTGGTTGTGCAGTGAATTAGATTCCAGAAACTATTTCAGATTAAAATGGATTATTTTAACTGGTTTATTTTTGGAGTATGTCATATTCCCTATGTGCTTCATTGGATGATGGAACAAAAGCCTTGTGCTGCCCGGGGATGTGTAGAAGTCCTACAATGAAAGGGCACAGTGGTGGAGGCTTCTTTTACTAACAGCACTAGAATACATTGACTTGAAATGTACTCAAAACTATGGCCTCAGTTAGCTTTGGATACACTCTACAGGTCATTAATGCATCTATAAGGCCTCATGGATGTCAGTTTAATAACCATAGTTGAAAGTCAAGACACCCTTGTGGAAAAAAACCCAAAGACCACTATTGCATCAGACTACTGGATATTTGTGATGTTCAAAAAATTATTCCTGAACTTTTTTTGTTCTAACGTGCAGACAAATTTGATCTGTGTGTTTTGATTATCCTCATCATGCTGAAGGTATCATGAATGCTCTAGTTAGAGGAACGGTTCGAAGAACCTTTATTGCAGAAGTGTTATTGTTCACATTTGAATGCAATTTCTTGATGTTGACAATAATAAAATTACCTTTGTATTACAAAATAGGGGAAGATATCTATCACAGGCAACATTAGAAAGCTGACAGACATCTGACTTTCCATTAACTGAACCAGATATAGTGCTCTTGGGTGGAGAAAACTATAATTACAATACAATAGAATATTTCAGTCAGAAGGGACCTACAAAAATCATACTGTCCTACAGTCTTAAAAAGAAAAAGGATTACACAATGCAAAGAGGGTTGAATGATAACACCCCAGGCATTCAAAATTCTTTACATGTAGTGGAAATCTTTGCAAACTACTCCATGGTGTGAATCAACCCTAGCTTTGAAAAGCATTTAGAAATCATTTTCAGAAACTTATTTCAAATATATCACAGACTAATAATAGAAATGGGGTCTATAAGGTATATATGCCATATTTGTCTTGGGACAAATACATATACCCTTCTAAACTTACCTGAAAACAAAGACAGCACATCAAATCTTCTAAAACCTACTGAATCACCAAGTATTAAAAAGGGACAAAACTTCTTGTCTATTGTATAACTTCATTGTTACACTGTCATATCTTTTAAGACAAATATTTTAGCTACTGAATAGTTATAATTCAGTAGCTAACCTAATTAAAATTGCCTGAATTTTTTAACATCTATAACCTCTGATAATAAATCCTCAGGTAATGTACTGATAGCACACACAAGAACATAAGAAAAAATAGGTGGCTACTAGGCAAGGATAAGCAGATTAAAGCTCAGGGAGTCTTTTAGGAAAGGGGGAGAAGTAAAATTCCCCTTATCTAACCTCAACATACCTATAATCTCTGTCTTGTTTAATTCCAAAGCTTTGTAATTTAGTTGGGGTTTTTCTGTAATTCAAATGTTTGAATTAAAGACTAATGTATAGTTACATGAAAGCAATAAAACTGCTGTAACAATGAAGGTTCTTCAGAGAAGCATCCATTTAAGCATGATAATAAACAAAGGTTACCTGTTCAATTTGATTTTGTGATGCCATAGTCTCATTGTTAACTTGCCCTGTCCAGTTCTTAGGAACTAAAATTCTGTCAGAGTCCTCCTCAATAATTTTCCACATGCAGCTGGAAATAACAGGCTTGGTTGTCTTTTGCTGGAGACCGTTATGAAGAACCAGGCCATTCACTTTCCAAGATACTTCCTTCATTAATGACAGATGGTCTGAAAGAAAAAAAATAGGGAAAAAAAAAAAAGAAAAGTCAATATTTGGCTTCAAAATTAAAACTGGACACATCATGCTCCCCTTTTCCCTATTTCCTTAATAACACACACTGGCCTGTCTCCACTTAGATGCTGGTATTTCAGAAAATACTACCACCAGCTTCCTACAAACCGTGACATAAGCTGTAGCAAGCTGTCTGCAGTGATAGCCTGCATAAATCATCAGTCCTGAAGGGAACAGATGTTCAGGGTATGAAAGAGTAATACCACAATTTAGTCATAATTAAAATTCACCTTAGCATGCCTCTATCAGTGAGCAGAGAGGAACATTTCACTTCTCACCTACAAAAATGAAAAGCCTCTCATTTCTTCTGCTTCAGGAAAATTAAGCCTGAACCTTTTGTATGTTGTTTTGAGTTCTGTATCTGACACTGCCTCATATAAATGACATTTTTATTTCACTTCAACTGTTGGGTTTTTTTTTTCAAACACTAGAAAATGACCTCTAAATGGTGCACAGCCTCTGCACAAAATGCATTTACAATTAAATGTTCAAATGAGATTGTTGTACATAGCATGCAGAAATATAAGCGGTAGCTACAGATCCAAACTGGGCCAATAAATACACTCATCATGCTGAGAATTCTGTCTGAGATGGATATATCTTTAAATGTATGGGCTGAAGGTCTTTAAAATCATTTAGTCATCTAAGATCACTAAAATCAGTGTGAGTTAGAGGATCCTTAACCGTGTAGCTGCCATTAATGTGAATGGAATGTATCTATAATTCCAAAAATGCAACCCCTATATACTGCTGTTGTTACAGTTGGATTACCTCAGATGCAAGACAATTGCTTTGAAAAACTGGTTTTGATTCACAACTTTATTAAGAAATATAAGTTATGTGTTGATTATGTTAATGCATATGTTAATAAATAGGTATAATAATGTTCATAAATAATACACTCGCTAAAATGTAAATGGATGAGCTTTTCATAGTAATTTAAAATGCTAATAGAAAAGATCATTTCTCTTCTCTTCAGCAGTGATATTGGCAATCAGATTGGGGAAAAAAAATCTCATTAAAACATGGTGTAGTTTCCCCACTTTAATGACTGTAAACCTATGGAATCTTTCAATGGATTCCAAATCCATGGATTCGACCCTTCATGAATGTAAACTAGCTACATCTTTGTGAATTCACTGCAGTTACAGTAACTTACTAAGACTATGAATATGAATTTTTAAATCTATTCATCTACTAGGGGGCATTTTAAAACCAAAGTTACTTCTCAACAAGTATGAAAATTTGAAATTCATATTTGAACTATTGTGGTTTGCTTCCTTCCACATTAGTGCTCCAATTCAGACTGCAAGTGAGGAACCTACAGCTTCTGCCCGATGTACTGGTAGTGCTGAGGTGATGGTTGGACTTAATGATCTTAGAGGTCTTTTTCAACCAAAACAGTTCAATGATTCTACTTTGATTTAGTTTCCAAGCAACATGACATGCTTTGGATGAACTTAAACCAATGGATGTGCTCCAGAGGTGTACTTAAACCCCTTTGCCTAGTTCATTATACAGACTACAGCTAGCTCAGAGCAACACTTCCTAAAACATGTGGTGTGGATATTAAATTCCTCTGTACTGCTTTGTTCCACAGATCTGTTTCTCTGGTATTGTACAACTTGTTAACACAAATGTAGCATTATTTCCCTGCTCCCTTCTGCAGAATCATTACCTCATAAATCCAAACCTTATTCTCTAAACAAAAATATTTTAACTTGTTAAAAATCAGACACTAATTTTTTCAGTTCCAAATTCTTAAGATTCCAAGAATCGAGTGGTACATATTAAAGGGTGCAGAACAGTTACAGATCTGAAATATAACTTGCCTAATAATACAACTAAGTGTTAATATAACCAATATGAAGCTCGCTGATATATATTTACTCAAGAAGAAGAAAGGCCCAAGCTGCCTAAACATTTAAACACTTTAGCAGTAACACCACCTAAGTAACACATTCAAATATGTCCTCTGCTCAAATTACAGATGTTTCTGCATTTGGGAAACATATTATGCCCAGGTCACATTCCTGTGTTTAACTAAGTTTACAGTCACTCCCTTTTCTTTAAATTCTTGAAAGTTTTTTGTTTCTGCATGTTCTGAAGTGTCATCATTTATTGCCACAGGCACAATGGCTATATTTAACTAATAATGACAGCAGTTGTCATTAGCTTTTAAACTCAGTAACACTAGTCTGACATATTATTTGAAGTATGTCTTAATTCTACATTTGATTAAAACTACAAACATCCCATCTTCTCTGCCAATCAGCATAGCTCATCCCCTTGCCCTGAACTCTTCTATGAACTCTTCAGGAAAATAGGTCATGGTATTAGAGTCCATTTAAACTAAAGAAAGCTCCAGATTGTGTAAAGAGCTTTAGATGTTGTTTTTTTTTTTTCAAGATTTTTAATATTAAGGATCAGAAATGTAATTATAAATTATTTTAAACAGATTCTTTCTGCAGTGTACAGGTTAGTGGGGAATACAGAACTCAATTCTTCTGGGGGATGGGTTGGACTGGATGATCTCGGAGGTCTCTTCCAACCTGGTTGATTCTATGATCTAAAAAATTTGGCTTAGCACAAATAAAGAAACTAACACAAAGATTCTAGAGGCTGAGACCTTTCCCTGTTATCATGTGAAAAGTACAGAAGAAACTATCTTGCGACTCTGTTCTTTGTGCATGTAAGGATGTCTCAAAATTCACCCTGGATCTGTCTTCTGGGATACTCCTGGGGAGATGTTAGGACTAGTTTAACTACATTTCACATTTAAATCAAGTGATTGGTGAACCCAACATGATGGAAAATGTCTTTACAAACCAGTAATGCCATCTAGCTAGAAAATACCACAAAGGTTTCTCATATTTCTTTAACAAATTATCAAAGTTACTGGAGAGAAATTGAAGCCTAACAAGACCAAGAAAGAAAGTCAAAGCATGAGAATACATTTGCTAAAATTATTGTGCCATCAATAAGACTCCATATATACTGCCTGCAAAAACATACTTATCAGAACGTGTGTTTGGACTGGATGATCTTGGTGGACCTTTCCAATCATAGTGATTCGATGCTGTGCTGAGGGATTTGGCTTAGTCAAGGACTTAGTGTGAAACTAACAACTGGACTCAATGATCTTGAAGGTCTTTTCCAATCTAAGTAACTCTGGGATTCTGGGATTCTCTGTGCTGTGGGAGCTCTTGAGGGAATGTTGTATCCACCCTTGCTTCTGGTGATAAAGGTAGCAGTAGAGTTTGCTACATGAGAAATCAAAAAGAGGCAAAGACACAGTACTGGACTTCTGCATAGATAAGAGCTCTTCAGTGCCATTGAGTTGATAGAAGGGAGACTTCATTAGTGTGGATGCTTCCAGAATAGCTCAGAAACAGGCATATTTCTGATTTCAAAAATATACCCACAAGAGGAAAGGGCTGTAAGAATCCATAATAACAATTTGAATCTAAATTTTCCATGGTAAAACAATAACATTTCTTTTCCATCAGAAACCCATAAAGCAAAATATAATCTAGGTTTACAGCTATTCCTTTCAGAGGTCAGGTTTTTGTCATTCTAGCTTTCAGGATATGATCAAGCTGTTTTCTAAGTAATGAAGTCTATTTTAATATATGATGACCCAGGAAGAAACTTCAATAGCTTACAACAAATGTCTGAAGATCTTGAGATCTTCAACTGACGTTCTAAGATGGATAAGCTCCCAATACATGATGAGATAAGCATTTCTGCACATTTTATGAGTTTCTGCTGTAGCACATTCTTCTTTTCAGATCAAAATTCCAGTACAAATGCATTGAAATAATAACAAAACACAATAATTACAGGAAAATTGGTCATAAAATGTATTAGAAGAAGAGAATGCATTTTTTCCAAACAAATAAAATGCAGTAACTTTAATTTTTATGTATTGATGAGCAAAAGTCTTACACTATTTAGAATGCTGCTTGGCATTGAAACACTTCCAAAGCAGTCAATAGTTAGAATGCTAAGAATCCATCATTTTGCTGACACTTACTCCTTGCAGAAAAGATGTCCTCTTTTAAATCCATTCACACACATTCTTGTCAACTGAAATCTGTCTCAGCAAATTATTCCATTTTGTGCATCTAAATGTTATCAGAAAACCCTCCTTTCTCTCTTTATTTAAATACAGATCGTAAATGCAGCACTAACGCTGAACTTTTTCTAGTGGTCTCCTTGCCATAGTGCATTAACCAAAGATATAAAATCTTATTCATTATCTTTAGTTTTACTGTTGGCACAGAGACTGGAAAAATGTCCATCCTTCAGATATAACTCTAAAGTAAAAAGTGCAGACATTTTGGCTTAGTAACAAAACGATAAACACTTGTGTACTGATTGTGTCCTTGTCTGGTGTTCTTTCACTATAGAATGAGCCACATGGAGCCTTAGTCAGTGGAGCTCTAGGAAGCATAGACTCTAATCTGTAAAAAGGCTTAGCTTTAGTACTCTGAAAGCTCCCACAGAAATCACTGATGTTGCTCTCAACAGTATAGTGAACTATACCTGAGCATAACTGATTTGGATCACAGTGTAAGTCGACAAACTCCTTTGTCTCCAACTTAGTAACTCATAAGTTAAATGGCAAACATGGAAACTGAAAAAATACTGAATGGAAGATGAAGTTTAGAAGTTGTATATTTCACAATAGCATGGCTGACAAAATGCACACGTTTTTTAATGAGGGAATAACAATGAATTAATTACTGGGCAAAGTTGTTAATGTAACTGGAATTAAATTCAATAGAAAGAAATTGGTATTTGTTTAAGAAACTGGCAACTAATGAAGAAAAAACTGAAGGAGTACAGTGGAGATACCAAAAACTCAATCACTAAGAGGTCTCAATAAGTGAGAACATCCTATATATTTTGAATTTCAGTAACTGCTAAATATATGTCTGCAAAAGAACACTGAAGCACATGGTCTCTCTTGTACTCCAAATGAACAACTAATTAAATACAACCATTGACCATCATCAAATTACATGGAAGAACAACACAGTACAGAGCATTAACTCTCTGGCACAGTTCTGCAACACCCTAGTTCCACAACAGTCCCCCAAAAATACATTTTAACTGTTTGTGACTGAAACTTTTTTGTTGACCCAGTTTCTGCACAGTTGATATGTCATGTGTATGTATGATAAATATTGAATTGAATTAAGAGCAGCATGGGCTTCCAGTTTATCTTTCATATTAGACAATTTGTCCACTTTTGTTTCAATACCTACTCACTTGCTCCAAACCTCAACTTAAAGTTTAGTATGTCAGAAAAATAAATCTCAACAAACCAAGACATCAGCATCACCGAGAATTGAATTTTACCTTGGTATTTATACCACTGCAAGCAATGGAAGAATATGCAAGCTGATACAATTCCGACACACTTTGCAATTTATATAATACATGAAATACTTCTTTCCACAAAGGTGCTGATCTTGCAAGTGTTTATGTGTAACTACATATGTAAAACTTTTAACAGATTTCCATGAGATGGCCTGACATATTTGCAGGGTTAGGCCTTAACAGTATATCACATTATCTTCCATTCTCATGCAAAAAAGATTTGCTACTGACATTTGATCTTGTTATCAAATGCAGCAATCAGGGTGTTTACAGTGACAAGTCATACTACTCTATGCTCTCTCCCCAGTTGTGGGCTAGAGAAAGAAAATACCAACTGAATACTGTCTATTTCTACAGTTTTATACATCTCCAAAACCTATCTTCAATATACTGTAGCTTTTTTAAAGCTGTGTCCATTGTCATTCACACAATGTATTAAAAAAAAAGGCAAAAATAAAAGTACTATGGGATGTTACACAGAGATTTTATGAATGTTTTTAACATGGGTTGTGTTTTTTTAGCACGTGGCACTCCACACTATAAACTGTTAGCTCCCAGTTCTATTAAAACTTGTAAGCAGAGCTGTAAAAAGCCTGTTTTCTGCTATTGGTGGCTTTTCTACTTATAGCAGTGACTTCTTTTCTGTTATATTTACCCTTTTAATGGACACACAATATGTTACTCAGTGCCCAAGCTCACCTACTCTTTCTTTTCTCAAAAGACAAGGCACATCTGCCACCTGCTCTAGTCTGTGTCCCAGCAACAACTGTCGAGCAGCAAAAAGATTGATTATCAGTCAAAAACCATTCAACAACACCAGATTTTGGTAGGTTAAGCTTGCTGATCCAGCAAGAGATGGTGTGAAATTTTCAGTAATGTGTGCCAACATTTTGGTGCTAAAAGAACAGCAGTGCATGTCACAATGAAACACAGCCAAAGATATGCAGACAAAGCACAGAAGTTTTTGTTTTGAACTTGGCTTGCAAGAGGAAAATAAGAGGAGAAAAAGATTCGCTTGATGAATTTGAAAATCTCTCATAAGACTCAAGTCATATGCATAGAGAAACTGTATAAGAGTACTAATCAAAAGCTTGTAGCAAATTATGGCAGTCTCCATATGAAAATAACACAGTAATAGGATTGTTTCAGTGATTTACACAGTACCAATAGCAATTTTATCATACATATTTGCAAGAATAAATACAAAGATCTGTGCCTTTTACAGAATGTATAGACCCTTCATTACAGCCATTTGAGTGAGTGTGTCACTTATATCATCAGAATTTTTTGTTATCAACAACTGCTTATCACATATAAAATTGTTTATGTAAGACATAGACAAGTTTTATTGATGAATATCTCTAGGAATATGTAAACATACCTTTAATTGCAGGACATAGATCACAAAGCTCCTACTAATTAGTATTAGATTTTCATGTTTGGAGAGCGAGCAAGCTATATAGTGGTAAATTTCTTAGGCAAATAGCCAGTAACAAGTTCTATGTAGATACCTTCTTGAAATATATTTCTACATTTCCAATTAGCAAACTGTAGCTTGGGTATTTTGAAATGCAGAATGAAAGATTGAACAGTATATCTCCTAATATATCCCAAGATGACAAATGCTATTTAAAAGCTATGTTGAAAAACAAACCCAAAGACTTGTTTCTAAAGGAAGTACATTAAAAAAAAAGCCCCAAAATTAAAATAAAATGCAACATATATACAGAAAACACACACACTAGTTGAATAAGTTGTCATTTTGTTCTCTTCTTTAAAATATACATTACACATTTTACTGATAAAAGGTGATACAAATAGGAAATTTTCATACAACATTGAACAATTTATCTTATTTGCATTTCTCACTAGAATTGTACGCAGGAATTGTAGATTCCTACCTATATAAACTATCCTAATCGTAATTTTGCTTATGTCAATTAAATGTTCTTTATCACAAATGCTAGGTGAATTAATAGTTTAGCAAAATACCCAGCTGGTATCTTGAATTCAATACCGAAACCTGTTTAAGGTAATGTTGTAAAATGTTATCACAAATTTGCTACATGTCTCGCAACGTACTTCATGATCTTAAAATAGGACAGAGAGAAACATTCACATTCAGATTTAAACTGTAAAGCATTCAGAAATAGTTTCCTCCCTGTGTAAAAAATGAAACATAATTACCAGATCAGAAAAGGAATGAGAAGGAAAGACAAAAAAATCTAATAATGGCCTTACGAAACAACCTAAAATTAACAAAGCATAGTAAAGCATATTGCTGTATTAAACTTCCAAACATTTCATACAATGGCATTAATGAATCCAGTATTACATTCTGGATTATTTTTGCTAGTTGAAGAAGCCTAATTAATTATGTCTGTTTGATGTCACTGAAACTAAACAGTAAATTCAATAATCTCTTTACATTTTCACCATTTAACCTCCTGCAGGCTCCCTAATGTCTATTCAGATCTATATTAAATTAAGTACCAATGCTAATGAAGGGCAATAAACGTGGCTGTCAGTAGATTTTTCTTTCATTAAGCACATTATCCTCTTACTGAGCTGTAAATGAGTAAACATTAGTTTTGTTAAACCATGCAAAAAGACGGGATGAAAATCATTTTTAATTGCACCCCTTAAGACATTTGCTGGGGTGTTTGCAGTTTGGGTTTTTTACCTTCCATTTTTCTGAATGGATATAAAAAGGCCTCTTCAGTGGAAACAGAAACGTTGGCATCGTGGGGTACGACTTTAGGTTCTAGCGCTTCAGTGGCCTCTGCCAAGAACACTCATTGTGCAGCCATGTTCAGATTCAGCTTTGCAGAGCACTCCTCTAGCAGCTAAATGAATGCAAGAGGTAAGGAATACTGATTATAATTGGATTTCTTTTATGACCAATATTTAGCCAGGAAAAAATAAAATAGGAAACAAGGAAAAATCCACTCTCAGCTAATTTACCAAGCACAGCAACTGCACTGCGAGTAATTTAGCATTTTAGGGATTAGCATTAGAAATTGTATGATGAGAAAAACAACTTTCAAGAAATCAATTTAAAAGTACCATGCTCTTGCCTTTTAGTGTCAAATAACATCGTACATTACGCTGTAGCTTATTTCATTTACGTTTATAAGCATTTTTAACAAGGAATGGTGTGCAAAGGAAGCAAAGTTTCATATAAGCTTATTAGAAAAGGGGGAAAAAAGTGTTTAGAAGAGAGTTAGAAGCAAAAGTTACAAATAAACTTCTTCATGCAAGAAAACCTGTTAGAGGCTCCTGGCTTAATTAAGGACACAAAAACTGTAGAAAATGTCTGTCTTGTGCCATTTTTGTAAGCTATGACTTTGATTATATTTGGCTGTTGTTTAATAACTTGAGATACTTGAAATGCACTCTGGACATGCCAGAGTTTGGAAACAGAGAGCACAGTTAATTCTGTTGAAAACTATCCAGTTCTTTAGGATAATAAAGAAAGCATCCAAGTTATTTGTCCTGCTGTTCTGGGGGGTTTTGGAGGGTTTTGTTTTTTTTATTTTTGTTCAGGTTTTGTTTTGTTTTGTTTGCTTATTTGCTTGCTTGCTTTTTTTAATTGGAAAGAAATTTTATATTAACTGAGTGAAAATACAATCTGAATGTAGGCTCATTAAAATAGTCACACTGCAAGAATTTAGTTCACAGATAAAGAAAGCGAGAAATTGGACTGACATAAACAAAATAGATTTAATGTATCACAATTTGAGTTTATTCAGAATTTCTAAAATACTTGGAAAGTAGTCATTTAATTCCACTAGGAAGTGTTTTTACAAAAGAAAATCAGTAATCTAACTTGGAAAGCATTTTTCAAAATCTATCAGCACAAATAGGTAGACAAAAAAAAAACCCTGCTGATTCTGAGGAAAATTGTAATTAAAGAGTGCTTTCAGTGCATAGTAGGTAGGTTACTGCTTCTAGTTTAAAAACTAAGAACTGATGACAGTCTTTTCTCAGGCAAAATTTCAATCAGATTGACAGCAATTATGTCTGTACAGTGACTGCAGAGTGGGGCTTATTGTTAATTGTTTCTGTTTCCCAGATAGCAAAATAAATTCAATGCAGCTTGCACGAAAAAAAATTAAATGAATACTTATTAAAAAAAAAAACAACACTATAAACCCCTTGTTTAATGCCCATGTGACAAACAACCTCTGAGAAATGCCACAGCAAGATTATTTCAATTTAAAAATTAAAAAAAAAAAAAAAAGAGAGAAGCATTTAACAAAATATCATATTTCAGGAAGAATACTTGAGACATATTATCTCCTGATCTCCATCATAGTCTGCAGCAAGAGGTTTCCATGAAGAACTCAAAACTGGTTTAAGGCCTAAGGTTTCAATTTCTCTCCCATGACAAAGCTTGGGAAGTTTTCAGTTAGCACTGGACTGATAGTTCACTTAAACCATAAGTGCACATAGGTAATTTCACATATTTTACAGTTTCCACATTTCTTGAATGACAAAATGGTCATGTGAGAATCCTACCTTTTTTTTTTTGCTCTTCTTTTTAGCATTTCTACAGCAAGTCATCCTATTAGATCACTGTAGATACTTTGGTGTTGAGTACTAAACCACATAAGTAAAAAAACCCAGAATGTGATCCCCTTAAAAACTGACTGTTTGCTTTTTGGCTTTAGAGTTTATGGCATTCATACACCACAAGACAAGTATATTTAAATATATATCACACAAAATTAGCAATTTCAAATACTTAAATGGTTTTGTATACCACACCTTCAGGGAACATCTGCAACAGTGAATTTAGAGTAATTTTGAAGTAATGTCTACACACAGAGCCTTGAGCTCTGTGGTAAAGGGTTGGACTTGATGATCTATGAGGTCTCTTCCAACCTTGGTGATACTGTGATATTGAGAAATGAAGAAATAATCAACTACAACAATAATCAGCAATAATCAACTACATTTGTGTCTGCTTACAAGCATTTAACTACTTGAAATATAAGGTTCTAACAACAAAAGGCTTTTTATGAGAAGATCTAAATTAAACACACTAAAATACACTTTTGTTCTCAAGGTCTTCACTTTAATCACTGTCATGGTACACTGCAAAACCCAATTGTTCTCTTGGATTTTTCCAGACAAATGAATTATGGAGAATCATATTCCTCTTCACAGGTAGTCAAATTGATGGAGATTACCTACCTATTGCTAAGTCTTTTAAAAACTTGTAAACTGAGGTGCCTGGTTTATTGTAATTTTATTTGTCTTTTAGAAATGTCTCTTGAAATCGATACAGGTTTAAAAAGAATGCACTGCATGAAATTGTTAGGTCAAGACATTGTAATTAAAATTAGCCATGTCTATTTTAGAATATCAACTGAATCATCATTACAAGGTGACTGAACTGCAGCACTCATGATTAAAAGCAATAGAGAAGAGCTTTGATTACCTTAGTTGACCTGTGGGAACACCTTCAGTTCGGTTTCTCATGGGTGGTGACAGAAGACAGAAATGTCTTGTCTGTATTCTTGGTTTGTAGCTGTCTGATACTCCATCACAGCTCTGAACTGATTTTGTTTGATGTGGAGAACAATCTTGACATCTTGACCTTCTTGAAACCATTGCTGATTGCAAGAAAAAGTTATAAGCAAATAGAAGTTGTGTAAGGATTTGTTCCCCTTTCATATTTTTCACAGCTGGTTTCACACAGAGAAAGAGACATTTTCTGAAACAGAAATGTGAGATATATATAGTTACAATTTTATCTTTTTTAGCTTTGGTCTTTAACTCCAATTAGCAATGTAAGTGTACACTCCTGTGTAAGGAGTTCAGAAAAGCCTGCAACAACTTAACTTATTTTGGAAAAGACCTTATGAAACTGTGTTAATAGCTTCATCCTGATTCTTCTTTCTGCAAACTCTGAAATTATTCCAACATTCAGCTCAATTAATATCTGCACAAGCCAGTACCAGAACAAGAACTGTTTGAAATTCTGTAGGACAGTATTACATTGAAGTAGATATTTCAGCCATACTATAAGGTACTAGCACTGAGACTGCTAACCTTCCTTCATGCAAAATGAACACTACCAAAAAAAAGTAGGTGGGGAGGTTATTTGCATAAAGCCATTACAATTACTGAGAACAAAAGCTTCCAACTTTCATTTTGAGGCTACTATTAATGACATAAAATTACTTTATACCATAGGCCAAATGTCTAGATAGAATATTCACCCACAGGAGGATCACATAATCTAATTTTATCCAGTCTTTGGAAGATCCAGATCAGCACCAAGATAACTGTGCCTACAGCACTATGAGCGATCAAAAAGGCGCGAGATCGGAATCAAATGCGATCAAGCCCTCATTCTTCTTTCACGTTCCAATTCTTGTTATGTGTCAGAATATTCCCATTATACATCACAAAAATTATGTCATAACGAGTGTGAACTTCAAAAATTGCCCACATGAATTGCAGTATGTTACCTAGGAAATCCTTAAACTAATGTATTATCATCTTAGTCACTGCCAAGGGTTAGGGCAAGATGTTGTAATGTTAATTTACAGCACGAGTAAAGATGCCCAAGTAGAGATACAGAGAGAAAAGACTTTGAAACCAGAAATTTAAATGGGAAAATAATAAAACCCCCCCTAAAACCTAAAGAGCTCTAACATCCTTTTCTCATTTAAAAACAATTCCACTGTTTTTTATTCATGGCAAAAGCACTGGAGTCTTTTTGTAATCATTACAAAGGGAACTTTTACCTTCAGTTAGTTCTACACACTCAAATTGTTTAGCTACATCAGATCTTTTTTTTCGTCTTCTATTGCTCTCGTGCAATTTTCTGACTGAAGAACATTTCTCTGTATTTGTTCATTAAATAGAAAACAGTAGACTAAAAAAAATAACAGTCCATACATTTCTAAGAAATAAATCTATACATGGCTAATTTTTTTTTTCAGAAGTGAAAAATACAGTTACTTCAGCAGACGTTTGTTCAGTAACAGCCATACAGGTCAAAGTTATCACACAGTTTTGGATGTGAATTCAACAGCAGGATAATGACAGTTGCCAAGGATTTGTACTTGCTGTCGCTTCCTACTAGTGTTGCCTGTCAAATTGTCTCTCTTTCTTATACAGAAGGCATGGAATTTTTTATGGATAGCAATTACTCACAATGTACAATGAAGTACATCAGATATAACAACCACCCTTTAGCCTTTCATTATTTGGTCGTCTCTTTGTTATATCTAGTCATCCATTTTCACCTAAATTATTTATTTATACTGCATATTTGACAAGCATGTATTCTTTGATTTATTTTTTCAGCAGTTGTTCAAAAGATATAGTGATTTAGTTTAACATTCTTCTATTTAAATTTACCTTATTATTTTTGTACTTGCACTTCATGTTGGATTTCATGAGACAAGCATTATCTACACGAGGAAGGCATTTTCTTTAACTACCAAAGTATTAAAAATTAAATTGATGGCAAAATCAGATCTTAACCACAATGGAGGGGCCAAGCAAATCTATTTATTCAGTGTGCTAGCATTGTTAAAGTATTTTGCTGCTGTCATCATATATGTTTCTTATATGTTTGCAGTGCATTATTTTTGTGCTAGACGCTTATATGCTCCAGATAACCATGTTATCATACTTTTATACTGATAGATGAGAATGTGATGTTTCTTCTAGCACAATCCTGAAACATTTTCTGGTACAGGTCTGCATTTACATCATCATAAGAATTGTAAACAAACAAACAAAAAAACCCCTAAATTTAGTTTTGTTCTACAGGAAACCACAGATTACATTTACAGGGTAAAAAAAAAAAACAAACAAAACAAAGTCTAATTGTTTAGTAAATTTAATATGTTTGGGAAATTGTATTCACAATAATTTATCCACCAAAGGACAGCTTTGTAGACATAATCTGTATTGCTTTGGGAAGAACCTGCTTCAAGAAATAATGCTGCAAACCTCACATCTGCTGACTAACTGAAACTGTCCTCAACTTAAAGCAGTTGGAAAGAAAAAGCGATGATCATTTTCCTTTTATTAGGAAAGTTATATCTTATCCTTTTCTCCTTATACTCATCACAGTCTTTCACAAAACTCCATTTCATTCTAAGCATGTACACCCTGAGTAATAATCTAATAAGTACAGGCTGTGTGTGAAACTCATGTCCCACTAACATTTTTGGGAATTTTGCCAAAGGCTTGAATGAAAATTTTATCCTGGATCTCTGTGTTGATGAATAGAAAGAAATTGCCTCTCCTTTCTCTGTCATTTCCCCAGTGAAACCCTGGCATCCCACAGACCTCTGCACATGAAAGGTTTTTCAGCAGTACCCCAAAGAGAAGTAGAGAAACTATACTGCTCATTTGGGTGACTCATGCCTAACAGAGAAGAAAATGGTTAAACAACCTTTTTTGGATAACACTATCCTCTGACAGCATTCACTATCTCATTTAGCCAAGAAACTAGACAGCACTCAATACCTCTTCTGTCTCACCCCAAATGGAAGAGACATGGGATTTTCTTTCAGTGCCATGAACAGACAAAACCTACTCAAGGTGTGAGGACCAAAGCTGCCACACTATGGAAAGAAATCAGTATGAAAAATGAGAAGATACATTTCCTTGAGCAAAAGCACTTACAAGAAATTGATAATTGAGTCATCATACCCAGTTTTACTAGCTAGATAGATAACAAGGCAAACACAAAGCTGTAAAAGTTTGAAATTTAGGTGTCACTTATACTTGCACAGTTAAAGTGGCTACCATCTGTCTCAGTGCTCCTCTGTGAGGCAGAGAAAAAACGGGTAGCAGCACCTTGGGACCTCAAATGGCTGTAAGGGCCCTGATTGCATCCCTCTCCTGAGGTTTTGGCTGCTGGGCTCTGGGCCAGCTTAGAGAGAGCGCAGATGAGGGCTGCCCCTCCTTCCCTCTGGTGACCATGGGGACTTGCCAGACAGCGCTGCAGGCCAGCCTCAGCCAAGGCTGGCTCCCTTCTGTGGGAGCTGCTTTCAAGTTGAAGCTCCACTCCTCAGTCTTGCCTTAGTAGCCCAAATCACATGGCAGCAATGTCCCTACCCATGCCTGATGATGAGCCCTCCAGATCTGTATCCAAGCCCCAAGCCACGGGCTGACTTCCCACCTTAGTCTGGCAACCACTAGCCGTGCCTGACCCTCTCACCAGACCTGCTTCTGACTCCAGTTTACTGACTTGTGTTCCTGGGTTTGAAATACTTCTCCTCTCACTTGGTTGAAACTGAGAATAAACTATACAGTGAATGTATAAAAACACTCTAAATGTTTTAGTTAAACTTTAGCCTGAGACTGGTGTTAACAAAATATTTACATTTTTACAACTTTCCACAGAGCAGAAAAATGAGGCATCTTTGACAAATGATGAGTGAGAAGTTGCCATGGCTTTACCCACACATTTCTTGCTAATGTAGGTTGTGCATCCATGTGGCATGAAGACATTTGCAAAGTTTAGAGCTCATCTTTTTTGTGATGATGCACATGCCATATGGCACTTTTCTTAAGCACTTACTAGACTTCTGTTGTTTGCCATTTCCTGCTTGTAAGTACAATGACTAAAATGAAAGCTAAAGCTTTTCTGCTAATTGCTAAGACTGATGATTAAATAGTGATTAGAAAACTGAAGCAATCTTAGTTTTCTCTACAGCTTTTTCAGACAGACTTTCATTTGGATGTGTATATACTTTGCATATTTTCCTTGATGGATGAGCAAGATTTGAAACTCAAAGGGAAATCTGGAGACCACAAATACATTTCTAATTTTCTCTTTGTGTAATCCAGTATCCCTGCAACAGAGTAGTAAATTCTCCTTATCTCAACTGACATTTTGGCTTCCCCAGCTCCCTTCCACCTTGCCCACCCAGAGGGGCAGTTTAATTTTTGTGCTTATAGAGGAAGCAAAATAAAGCCTGTATCTTGCTGTGAGGTTTGCCACCATAAGAAAACACTCCACTCCCTATTTTTACTTAGTAAACCAACAGTTTTGGAATTCAAACCATTGTGATAATAATGTGATTTTTCAAATGCTGGCTTGTAAAATTCATAGAATAGTTTAGGTTGGAAGAGACCTTAAATCAAGCATTGAATGGCAAGATTAAAAATACAAATTTGCACAAGGTTTTTATTTAAGTACCTGGATTCTAACAGACTTACTGACGTAGTAATTTGTTTTCATGACTCTTCCAATTCACTCCCTTCACTAAACCAGAAATGCACAGAGAAATTTAGGAAAAGAGATAAATGTCTCAAGGGTAAGGTCTGCTTTCCCAGATAAACTGGATAACATTGTTGTCTTTATCTTGAAATTCTAAAGTGACATTGAATAAGTCACATCAATTCAAATCTCCCTGAAAGACATGAACATCAGCCACATTTTCTAGATACCTGATTTGCAGCACCTGTGGTCTATTCCTAGCTGTAAGTGAAGCCTGCTCTGAACACAGAAGATACTTTATAAAGATAAGTAATCTAAATTATAGCAGTTTCATCTCCTGAAACAGAACATCATTGTTACATTGCCTCCTTTCTCCCTCTCTGAAAAGGAACTGCTGATACCCTTTGACATTTCAAGACCAATGATATAAGAGTGTCATTGACGACTTATTAAAGTTTGGAACCAAGTGAGATGCTGTAAGCTGTTTGTTATGGATGTTTATTATTGATGACTGCATCTTCAGAACAAAATTTGACTAAGTGTCCGTACATTTAACAACCAAATCATAGGAACATTCCTCATTTTTGGTTGCCTGAGAACAGAAGCACAATGCAAGTAACTGATACATTACAATGCATATATACTAAGTGCATGAAAAGAGATTGAGAATACCTGGTCCTTGGTTCAGCAAAGTGCATGGCTTTGAATGTTGTTTTAATGCTCTAACGTTAAGTAAATATTCATGGGGGAAAGTTGTGAAGGGATAGATATAACTCTAGTGTAGATGTGGCAAGCCTCAAAAGAGAAATCAGTAATTTGTCCTGGGACACAATAGAAATGCCACACCAATGAGTGCCAGCAAAGCAAAGAAGGTGTGAGTATCTTTCCCTCCGTTACTGTATGCCTGCTTTAGACTGATTGACACTGCACTTTAAAGACAAAACTAAGTCATGAAATCTTTCAAATTATCCTATTTGACTGAATTTTCATCCACTGAGTTTACTCCACCTGCAGCACACTAGACAAGGTAATAATTTATGATAATTATATGAAAATACACAATTAATATTCATCACCTCTCATTTCTCATCACTTTAGATGATCAGTAATGCAGAGTAAAAACGCTGTCAGATTTCTAATTGCTTTGTAATGGGCCTGAAATAGGGAAATCGTTAAAGACAAACAATCTGTCACTTGTCTGTTACCTTAACTATCTATCACTTAAAAAACCCTCATTAAATACATTGCTAATGAACGACAAAAGACTGTACTCAGTGTGCCCAGATGTACCTTTTTAAGCAATATTGTAAATTGCTTAAGTAATTCCCAAGACATTTTCAAGCATTTTTGTGGAAATCTAATGGAAAACATATATTTTCAGTGCATGTTACATCTCATTTGTTCACATCATTATGACATTTAGTCTATCATATTCCCATCTCCTGGGAGACAAAACTTTGTTATGCTTTTCACTGTTGACTAATCTGACCCAGTTAAAACGAATTTGGGAAGAACTTAACACTCAGATCTCTGACACCTTTCTCTTAAAACAAAACGTGGGGGGGAAATTAAAGATGAAATAAATTCTATTAATCAATTTTAAATAATACTATCTGTTCCAAAGAGCTTTAGTAACTAGATTTTAAAAAGAAGTCCAACATTGTTCAAAGCTGACTGAATTATTTTATCTTTCACAGACAAAACAACTGTTCCTGAGAGACAGAATTCAGAATTTTCACTTGTAGTCAGCTGTCTGACAGAAAACTTCATCTGATAAAACATTGTTCTCACTGTACTGAACACTCAGAATCAAAACAGCAGACCAGATGTACCAGTTGAGATCCCACGGTATAGAATCATAGAATCATAGAATCAACCAGGTTAGAAGAGACCTCCAAGATCATCCAGTCCAACCTAGCACCCAGCCCTAACCAATCAACTAGACCATGGCACTAAGTGCCTCATCCTGTCTTCTCTTGAAGACCCCCAGGGATGGTGCCTCTGCCACCTCCCTGGGCAGCCCATTCCAATGGGAAATCACTCTCTCTGTGAAGAACTTCTTCCTAACATCCAGCCTATACCTACCCTGGCACAGCTTGAGACTGTGTCCCCTAAGCCACTGTATTATTAACTGCCACAGTAATTGCCATGATTGCTGCATTAAAAAGTTAGAAAATGAAGAAGAAACGACTACAAAAATAATTTAAGACAAGATATTTTCTATGTGTATCACAAGACTGTTGTGAGCCCAGCATAGTCTGACTGTCAGTCAGTATCATGGGTGGAGTTGACTCTGCTGACGATATTCAACCCTATAATGCTGTCACACCAGCTTCAATATCAAAGCGCTGGATGGAACAAAGTATCACAGGGCTTCAAGTTCATATTGTACCATTAAAGGCTTCCTGCTCCAGTTGCTGCTTCTGATTTGGGGTAATGGTCTTTTATGCTGGGCAGGCTGAGGGTTGAGGGGTCGTGGAGAGGATATGCTGGCTTCTGCTTCTGCACTTTGCAGCACTTTTCCACAAGCAGGCTGAGATAATTTTGTATTGTATCATTTCCAGTAAAATTCAGCATCTCAATACAGAGGGGTTTTGTGTTACCTCCCTCCCCCTCCCCCCCGATCTGTGTGAGGAAAGAAAGGATCGTGAGGACGGGTTCTATGTAGACTGATTATGAGTCAAAACAAGGAAGACAACTCCCGCAATCACACTGAAACTTTTTCCCAAGAGGTAAACTCTAATTTCAGAAAGGATGACATTAATTACTTCGCGCATGATACACCTAATTTATCACTCAGTGACTTAAGTCAAGTATATGACGACTTACAGGGGTGCTGCAAAGTTAATACCAAACGGACAGAGGGCTCATACACGTACTGCTCCAGCGCAAATACAAATCTATGCCTTTTCACAGCTATGGGCGCTCACGTTACAAGTTTTACCTCACCTACAAAAGCGCAGAAAACGGGAAAATACCAACCTACTGACTATTTCGTGGAGACAAAACAGCTGAGGGAGGCCTACAACGAGAAGGCAAAACGGACCGGGCGCGCCTCGAGTCTTCGCGCACCTGGAGAGGGAGTCCCTAAAGGGAGAGGGAGTCCCCAGAGGGAAAGGGTGCCGGGCGGGCGGCGCTCCCGCGCACAGCGCGACGGAGGGCAACATGGGCTCCAGTGTCTTCAAGTACCTGGAGACGGAGTCCCTGAGGGAAAAGTGGGGGTGAAAAGGTGTTTCCGCTCGTTCCGGGGCGAGAATAAGCGCTGGAGGGCGGCCGGCGTCGTTCCTTACAGAGCCCGCGGCAGACGGCGCCGATCGGAGCGCCGCTGGTCGCCATGGCGACGGCGTGCGATATTGGCCACGGCTCCGTTTCCTGCCGGCGCCAACAGCACTACTGCCCGGGCGGAAACAGTCATGGCGCTCCCGCTGTCCTCGCCACGCTAGAGCTCAAAGAGCCACGCGGAGGGATTGTTTCCCACCGGATGAGTTATTCAGGGCACCGGCCGCCTCCATCGCCGGCCCGGTCGTGCGGGACGGGTGGGTGTTTGCTGTCTGATCTCTTGCAGTAGGGGAGTGGTGCTGCTGTCGTCGTCCGTGGGCGCTGACAGCCGCTAGGCTGTCCTGGGGACGCAGCCCCCGTGCTGAAGAGGCGGTGACGGCAGGGAGCTTCCGGCAAGGCTCCGCTGGCCTCCTTGGCCTCCCTCCGCCGGTCCTGCCGGCCTTCTCCTGCTGCCGAGGTCCGTGCGTCCCGCCGTGCTAGCTGGCGCGGAGCCCTTGCTGTGGGGTGGCTTCGCTGTGGCGCAGCGGCCGGTTCGCCCCGGGCGGTGGGCTGCGGCGGGGAAGCGCTGCCCCAGGAGGCCCTTGCGTTTCTTCGTGTTTTTAACCCCTCTTGTGGGTCCCCCAGGGAGGAGAGGGATTCCTTCGGGTAGAAAGGGGTGGGTCGGTGGGGTGCTTCCCCAAAGGGATGGGGGGGACGACACCGTGAAGTCGAATGGGCTCGTCTTTGCGGTTATAGCCCTGCCTGATTTGAAAGACCTATCTCCTCCATGAAAAAAAAAGGCTATATTCTGAAGACGGTAGCCACCAGAAAGCAGCTTCAGTACTGAATTGGGGGGCAGCAGGGGAGGGGAGCCTTCTTCTTTCTTCCGACAATAATTTTTAGAAATACTTGGAAAAGTTGGGAACTGAAAGGCCCTTTGCTGCTGACAGTGTTACTTAGTCTCACGAAGCCCACCGTAAATCAGCCACTGCAAGCCTGGGATTTCAATGTACCTAAGGACCCGCTTGAACCTCAAGCATTACTGTGCTGTTACTGGCATTTAATCCTCTTGTTTTTTGTTGTTGTTTTTTCATTCTGGGCCGTTTGCCTGATGATACAAGGCTATATATAAAAAAATAAATCAGTGACCTGTGTTAGTTTATGTTTATATGTTCATCTTTGGCTTTATATGCTTTTCTGTTTTAGTATTTTTAAAGTTAAGTCTCCTTACCCTTGCAGCATGAGGGAGGGTCAGTGCTGTGATTATCATTGTGCAAAACCCAAGCAAGATGTTCTTAAATGTCTCTCATTCCACAACTGACAAAATGTCACATTTTTATGTACTTTTTTTTTTTCACATAGAAAATACAATATTTCTTCAGAACAAAAATGTGCATTTTAAGAGGTGTGTGTATCAAATGTGTTTTATAACCTGGGTAGGTTCAGACATTAAAACACAAAATTGTTTTAAGGGAGTATAGGCAGCTTCTGAAATATGATATACTGAGGAACTGGACAGGAAACAGTTGAACTTAAATCACTTCATGTGTGACAGTGTGTGAGAAGGAGTAGCCATGTGAATTAATCTGGTTTTTTGCACTGTAGATCTTGCATTATGGTGTAGATGTGCTTGAAGGCTGCAGCCTGTGTCATAATCCTGTTGGTTGTCACATTTTCTTTATTTTTGGGTGTTTGGGGTTTTTTTTGCCTAACTTTTTCTTTCAAATTCTAATTACATTTATTTCATTTCCTTATACAGTGCTAAGAAAGTAATTTTGAAACCAGTCAGGCTATGGCCTGTGACAGGATAATACAAAAGGACTGGTACCAAATCCTGGATGCAAAGCCATCGGACAGTCTGGCAGAACTGAAACGAAAGTACCAAAAGCTGGCTTTAAAAGTAAGTAAACCTTTGTTATTTAACCTGTACAGAACTAACTTGTATAAGCCAATAAGCTAACTGCAGGTTTTGGTTTTACATTCTGGTATAAATATGGTTTATCAGAGTATGTTTATAATGTGAGTTCACTGTGGCTGATTTAGGTTTGAAATAAACACTTGCAGTTTGAGTTGCACATAGAGGTTGTTAGTCTCTGGTTTCATATGTGTCACAGCTTTGCTAAACAGTCTTGAGCC
This sequence comes from Pogoniulus pusillus, assembly GCF_015220805.1. Classification (NCBI taxonomy): domain Eukaryota; kingdom Metazoa; phylum Chordata; class Aves; order Piciformes; family Lybiidae; genus Pogoniulus; species Pogoniulus pusillus. The sequence goes on along the minus strand of NC_087287.1, from coordinate 17,495,200 downwards.
AAATCTTTGTTCATCAGGTGCTGCATAATCAGAGACACAAGTCAAGAGGTCATTGTTTATAGAACACAGTCACAAAATTTTACTAATTCAAACTTGTGGTACTTACTGCGGTGCATGCGGTTACAGTGTGCTGATCTCAACCTTTGAATATCTAAAGATCAAATGGAAAGAGCAAAAAGTTCTTCCTGATAGTCTGCAGTAATGGAATAGAAAATGTATAGGAGGAAAATATGTTTATATCAATTCTATTTGAAATTCTCTGGTGCATTTTTCTGGAGTCATGGTTTTGGTCATGCATTAAAACTTGTCCTGCAAATTCTCTTACTCTTTCCTGTGCTACTGGTATAAGCATATGAGAATCTCAGAACTTTACCAGATTACTTGATGTCGTTCTTGGTTCTTCTGTTTCACTCCTCCTAAATCAAAGCATTTTGTTCAAAAGTTGCTTTGGCTTGGCTTTCTGTGTAAAACAGGATGGGATATTTTTGTACTGTTGATCATTTGTAGCATAGAATTCCCAGGGTAGCAGAATTCCTGCCTTTTCTGAAAACCAGCAGTCTGGTAGAGCAGAAGAAAGAAGATGAGTAGAACTCATCTTTTATGTATTCCTTTGGGTAGCTGCTAACGAGATTGGCAGTATTGACAGGGCCTTAGAGAGCAAAGCACGTGGCTAGTCTTGCTTGGTGTGAAGTGTCAGAAGAAGCTGGAATTTTTAAGTGAAGGAAAGAGAATGTTGGTCAGTGGAAGACAGTGTTTAGTTAGAATTGAAATATATTAATGACTTGGGTTTGGGATTTGTTAATTTATTTTCTATGTGGTTTTTAAACTTTGTTTCTAGCCTCTGTGCAAACAGTTTGAAAGGTCATTTCATCAATATGTTACAAATTGGCACATTTTGATACTCTTCAGCTGAATTTGCTAAACAATGCAGCTGTATGTCTACTCCTTCTGGGTACTTCATGCTACCTTACTTTGACACTGATCTTTGAACTGAGAGTTGTAAGTTTCAACACTTTACAAGATGTTTGCTTGTAGATAAAGGCCATAAATCCTATAAACATTAGAAGAATGAGTGTAGTCAAGCATTTTGTAAACCATGCTTCCAATCTTAGTAAAAATGGTTGGTTTACAGAATTACTAGTAAAATGTGACTAAAATATTAATAGTGGTTTATTTGTCCTTCATGAAAACAGGACTGCAGTGTAAAATAACCTTTTCTGTTCAGATAGGGCATAGTTTAAACTGAATACTGTCATGCAATTGATATCTTTTTCGCTGGGAATCTGTATCTAATGATGGAATTAAACTCCTATGTGAAGTATTGTTCAGTGCTGTTTGCCACAGAGCTGAAAACATATAGTGCCTTTCCTGCACAGTCTTTTTTTAAGTGAAATTGACCTGTATGCTACAGCACTGTGTTTTAATGTAACTATTCTGAAGTGTGTGAAATGAGGATTGTTGGAGTTTACAGCTATTTACCTGTGTAACTGTTGTTGAAAAAGATGAAAACACTGTTTTCAAATACCAGCTTTTCTTTAGAACCTGTGTGTTTCCAAACTGATTGCTGTTTATTTGAAGTCTGTGAGAAATACTGGGAAAAAATATGATAACCTTTTTTCCTCCTCCTTTTTGTTGTTTGGCTTGGGGTTCTTTTGCTAGCACTAAAAAGTCATGCTGATGTCAACTGGTAGGTGTTTTCTCCAAGACAGATCATCTGCTTGTCTGTTGTTATTACCATATGTCCTGTCTCTATTATTTTTCTTTTAGCTGAGCTGTTACAGACTCTACTTATTTTTCCACTTGCTAATACACCATCTAGCACAGTCAGTCTAAAGTCTGTAAAAGCATTTTGCTAATAAAATCAATAATTTGTATGCACTTTAAAATCTCCTTGGCTATAGAAGTGACTGGATACTATACCATTTACCATCACTAAAAGGTGTTTATACAGTTTTGAGTCACAGCATGAATGTTATTGCTGTAGGTGCTCAATCCAACAAGTTCCATAGTTAAAAAAGATGCTAGATGTTCTTGGGAGCAAAGTCCACCATGGCATGTTAAAAAATACTCTCTGGTGAAGAAGCCTGTGTTTTGTAACCAGCATAGGTCAGTGCAAAGAGTCCTTGATTTGCTGTTATGAGTTTGTGCTGCAGTACTTTCTGAAGCAAAGAAGTCTTGCAGCTTGAAACCTGGAAAAGAAATTAGGAGAATTGGTCTAAGTAGTAGAAGTTTGGTCTTTAATCTTCTGTCTTGGGAACATACTGATGTGTTTGAGGTACTTGGGATGCATCTAACCTTTTTATGCAGTTATGTAAGTAGTAAGTTCAACAAGAACATTTCTTAAATGCCTAACCAGGTTTTATGCTCTGTATTTAGTTTTTCAAGGAATCCATGCAGCTGTTAGGAAGGACATTCTGTTTTGGAGTGTGTATAAAGCCAACAGAGGATGAAATTAGATTAACAAATACAGAATATTGGGGGGGGGAAAAAAACCACCATCTTATCATTTGCACTATTTTTACACCTCCTTTTGGTTTAGCACTTTGTGGTCAAAGAATGAGTTACCAGACTGAAAATTTTCATGTAGCTGCCCTATATCTGCAAACTGCTTTTTACAGGGAATAAAGTCACCAAACACAAGCTTTGTCTAACTGGAAATCAGGTGTCTGTTCCTGTTGATGCTGATGATATTATAGGATACCTTTCATCTGGAAAAAAATTATTGTGCAGGAAAATTATATGCTGCTGTTACAATGTGTGCCCTAATCTTAAAGAAAATCCATGTAATTTGAGGAGGGAGTGTGCAGAAGCTCTTACTTTTAATGTGATAAGGAAATAAAATGTGCCACTTAGCACACAGCGTTACAAAGATTAGTTTTTTATCAGAAGGGGTGGGTTGTGTATAGAAATACAAATGAAGTGTTAAGGAGTCCACTTAATCTGTTTGAAAAAGTAGAAAATTTGAAAACAGAGCTTCAGGCATATGTGAGAGTGACTCTCAGCAACACTAAAGTGTCATTAAAAAATTAATTTATTGAAGCAAAATAACTTCAAGAAGAGATTGTTCAGTTAAGCTTGTGTAAAGAATCATAGAATCAACCAGGTTGGAAGAGACCTCCAAGATCATCCAGTCCAACCTATCACCTGGCCCTATCCAGTCAACTAGACCATGGCACTAAGTGCCTCATCCAGTCTTTGCTTGAACACCTCCAGGGATGGTGAGGAAAGACATTTGCCATCTGGAGAGAAAAAAAATCTGTTATGTCTTTGATTTATATACATATTAAATTCTTCAATCACCAGAAATGCAGAGTGTATTTATATAAAGATATGCTTTCCCAGCTCTTGTGTTAAAGTTTGTTCCCAACTGAATTCGGTGTTATTCCTGAAAGCACCTGCCTACTGAGGGACTTCTTTTAATGCTAGGTTGAGAATTTGAATCTTTAAAATTGAAACACTTACAGCATTGTATCAGAAGTCTAAATTAAGAGTTTTCATAATGAAAATCATGTAGTGTGTATTCCTTTCTAATAGTTTTTATAGTTTGGTTGGTTGGTTGTCTAGCAGCATACTTGTTAAAGAAACTTAACAGGTCATCATCCGTAGCCATATCTAGATTCAGCTTGCAGAAAATAGACTTTGTAATTTGGCAGTATAAATAGAACAAGTTCAGTGCAGCCTGGTTGTTGCTTGACTGAAGTTAATTGCAGCAGAGGGAAAGATAAGCCACTGACTTTAATACAAGGGACCAGTGTTTTGACACTGAGGAGTGTTATTTTGAGCTGTTCTTTACATCTGATTTACTACTTACGACTTGAATGAAATGCAAGGGGGCATATTTTCAAGATGGGCATGAAAAATTATTATTAGGTTGTGTAGTATGTAATGAACTCAGTGTTGCAGAGCTCACTAGTTCAAACAGCTTGGTTAGTGAGATCATGATCATGCTGAGGTTCTTGCTGCTGTTTATGTTCTAAGAGCTTTAGTTTGATTCATCCACCTGGTGGTTTTTCTGGTGGTAGTTGTTTTGGGTTATTTTTCCTATACCAGAAAAGGTCATTATGATACCCAGTAATAAGTCAGAAAAACAAATGTTTACTCTGGCAATAATCTTGGTGCAGTAGTAACAGGGACTTCTATAAACCTGAACAAGTTTGAAGCTAGAAGGCAGATGTCCTGGAGGTGCATGATGCTGCCACCCGCAGTGGTACAGTGCCGCAGCCCAGCCAAAGCTCTTGCTCACTCACTTGGAATCCTGTGAAGGTGTGGTGCCCTGGCAGTCAGGCCTGGAGCCTTACATGCTCTCCTTAGGCCACCTGGCCACTGGAAGGCAGGCTTCTACATAACGAGCAGCTGGCTGATCAAATGAAATGCAGCCATTAACCAATTGGTCTGCTGATTGGTCAGCAACCATCTGGAAGACATATTCTGGACACATCCTATACAAGAATGGGCTTGGAAAAGGGATGGGATCAAGAGAGGTTATGGATGTAGGTGAAGAGGAAAAGGATGTTGTAAGGGATGAGAGGATTGGTGTGCAGTGCTCCTTAGCTGGAGCTGAGTATTTACTCCATCTCAGTCAATACAGAGCAATGTCTCACTTATTACTTTGTAATTTTTTTGTATCGTTTTCTAAAGGTGCAGGTGAATTTGAACAAGTGGATGGTGTGAACATCCCTATAGCAGAAAGTTATTTTTAACTGTTGCAGAGAATATGAGAAAATCACAAAGCAAGCCAGAAAGTAAACAATATATTGCTTATGCAGGTAGTTCAGCCAGTTGTGAAAGTAATGTTAGTTTGGAAAATGATTTCTGAATTGAATCTGTTTATTGAGTTACTGTCCACAGTTTATGATGAGCAGCTTCTGATACTTCATCTTCTGATACTTCATCCTCTGTACTTTTAAGATGCATACCTAAGAAGAGAATGAGCATTAGGGAATCCAAATGTAAAATACAGCTTGGCTTTTAATTTTGCTTGTGCTTTGCAAAGGAGCAGTGGCCTGAGGTAATATAAAATTAAAATTCTGATTAAAAATAATCCTAAGTACTATGTTATTAAGTTCCATGAAGATGTTTCTTAATATTTGCAAGGGTTCTCTCAGCACTTTTGAAGTAGTTTTCTGTTGCACAGTGTGCTTTTAATCTAATTTCTAAAGTGAGACATCTGAAATAAAAATCAGGTAGTGAAAGATATTAATTAAAGCACAAAGAGGGAAGCTACAAAGACCAGCATAATGTTTTCATGTAAGTAAATGTTCTGATTGCTCTGATTTTTCTGATGTTTGAGCAGCCACAGCCAAGAGTGCTTTGAGCTGTTCAACACTCTCAAATCAGATTGTGTCTACATCTGAAACTTTAAAGTGCTGGCTTAATTATTTAAAGAAGCTGCAATCCCAGAACAGGAGTTGGAAGAATAATAAACATTAAGGGTAGAATTAGTAATTTGCAGTAACTATGTTTATATAAGGAACTCTTTCTGCTATTAAATGCAACTGGCCACAATTGTGTTGAATGTGAAATAACTATTGCAGTATGATGTAATAACCTGTAAAACTTAGTGTTTCATTGTGGTTTGGTTTGTGGAACTGTTCTATTTTTTATTTGGTTTTTGTTTGGGTTGGGGTTTTTGTTTGGGTTTGTGTGTGTGTGTTTTGTTTCTGAGATTAGAGTGAAATATTTCTGTGCTGTTTTGCCTTATGTTTAAATAATATAATTATTAGGGAAACTTGTTTGAAGCAACACATTCCCACACTCTTTCTTTCCCACATCTTTAAACCTATTAGAGTCAGAAAGTCATGATCTGAGTGCCATAATTGCTCCCCCTTCCATCATCTCCTTGACTCAATGCATCATGAATGCTTTCTCATCTCACATTGGTCCCAAATGTTTAGCAGACATGAGGTCATTCAAACTGATTTAGTGCAGGAGTGAATTCTACTCTCTCCAGAGCTGTCCTGTAGGACACTTTGTAGCCAGCTGGTGTTGTCACAGTAAAAAAGTTTAGCTTTTCTTTTGTAGTTTGCCAGTCATTTGAATACATTCTCTGTCATTTCCTTTTTGCTAAAACTAATGCTTTAAGGCTAAAAAGTCAATAGTCAGGTACTTCAAAAACTTTACTCGTTGTTATTCCCAATAAATTAGTAACAAATTCACAGCCTGTGCTCTTTTGAATTTATCACCTAAGAATATCTGTGGCCAAAAAGGTAAAGATGAACTTTTCTGAGCAGTGTCTTATTTCAAGGAAATAAAAATGTTTAGCTAGGATTAAATACTACCTAATTCGTTGTTTGAGGAAAGGCTGAACAAGTGTTTGTCTGGAAGAGCTACTTGCTTTCTGTCAGAGCATGCCAGCAATCCATTTTTAGCTCCTACAGCTGCAGAAGAGCGGCAGGATTCTCTCAATTTCTCTCTGGCTTCTCTGAATGTTGTCATTGAAGCTCAAGGAATGAAAACCTTGGATTGTACCTCTCCACTTGCTGACTTGTCCTAGGCAGTAACTTGACTATTTTTATCTCCATCTCTTGGTTATTCCTTCCTAAAATGGGTAAGTTCTGTAAAATCTCAGGCTGTGTGGAGTGTTTGTTAGGTATCGATGTCTAAACGCTGATTCTGTGGATTGTGTTTGGAATTTTTTTGTCACTGTAGATATGGAATGTTGAAATAACTGGATGCTGATGTGGTGAGCTGTTTTTTCCTATCATTTGTGTTTCTTTGGGTGTGTTTTCTGTTGTTTGCCTTTTAATTCTGTTGCCATATTCATTAGATGGATTCTTCCTACCGTAGTCACAGGATCCTGTGATTAGATGGACTCTTTGTACCATAGTCATGACCTCTGATTTTAGGAATTGAGCATCTTCAAGATTATTGAACAACTTAATTGTGTTACTTCTGGTTGTTTTGGGGAGGTGGGGGGGTTGATGCAGTGCAACATGTTTAGTAATGGATTTTTGAAGTTAAGCCACCTCCTACAAGTGGGTGGTTTCTTTATAGGTTTGCACTTACATGTTTTTTAAACCAAGCACTTAAATACAGCATTTATGTGTCTGTTTTTAAAGTTCAGCTAAGGCCTGAGGTCTTATTTCATGATCACAGATGGTTTAGAGTGGAAACTCTATATTGCTCCTAGAGAGAGAAAGCTGAAAGCAGCATTGTCAAGAAAACAAACCCACCTGGAGCTTCTGAAGCGTTAGGCAAGTCTTGTTACAGTTGTGGTCACTAATCTTCAAGGCTTGCTTTCCACAGTGACTTCTGCAGCTGAAATGCTTTAGAGGCTTTGATTATTTTGTATTATTGCTTAATTCTGACCTCTTAAAGGTGACTGCCTGGTTTCAGATAATCCAAAGGAATTTGTGAATTGATGGTGTAGTTAGGTTTGGAATGCCATTTTAGGGATGAGGAGAACAAACCAGAAGACTTGGCTTCTGCTTAGTAGTTCTGAGGAACTGGGGTATCAAAGTAGTTGACTTTCTCAGCCTGCAGAGAGGTACTCTCCTTACCAGTCACAGTGCCAGCTGAAGCCTACTGCTCCTAACTGCTTGTCCCTGACCTTTTGCCAGATGTTACTTAGCCAGGAAATAGCATCCTGTGGGTTTTCCTTCATCCACTACTGTACATGTCAGCTGGAAAAATCCATGCCTGTTTTTTCAGTAGTTTAAGCAACCCTGGTTGGTGATTGTTGTTCATTTGGGTGTTTAACACAATATAGGATTCTGGCATTTACTTACATATGAAAATGACATTTGCCTGAACTAGTTTATTAACTATTTGTGTAACTGGTATATATGACTAGGCCCACATTAACTTATGCCTAAGCAACAGAATATCATTTGATGTACTATTTGGCTGCATAAATTTTCATCACAGGGGATGAAAAAGCTTTATGCTCTTTTTTTTTACACTTCTGTACATTTTAAATGTTTAATTTCTTTCCTTTTGATAGTTTTTTTGTGGTTACTTGAGGGTTTTTTTTTTTTTGTTTGGTCTTGGGTTTGGGCAGAGGAGAGGTCTAGGAAGGAGGGGGTATCTTCTCCTACAGGATAGGACAGTTTCCAAAGGTGTTTTAACTACCTTTTGAGGCTCTTGGGTGGCTCCAAACAGGAAAATAAGGAGATGTGGAAGCAGAAGAAAATGAAACTGGTTCTGTTATCACTCCTCATTTTCATACCTTCATTAGCCAAATCAGTCTTTGCTTCTATTTATGCAGCGGCAGATGGGTTTGTGTTTTATCACTAGAAACTGAAACTTCTATGATTCAGCATTGTTTGTTCAAAAGCTAAAAAGGATGGAAGTGTGAATATTTAACATGAAAACTACCTGAACTAATTACTTGCTGTTGTGCTGGGCTGTTCTCAGCCTGATGGAGTAGGATCTTTCCAGAGACGGGGGCATTAGGAAGTAAAAGGACTATGAATTCATTATTTATCTTTCTGTAAGAGAGACTACTTATTGCTGCTGCAGAGAATTTTGCATTAGAAATTACTTCTGAGCGTAGGACCAGCTCTGCAATCACACAACTTCCCCAAGTAGCATCAAACAACATGATTATTTCCAGAGAAGCTGAAATTTAAATCTATAGAAGTGTAGTCAGAATTACAGTAGCAATTCTGCTGCTGCTGCAGTTAAATGTATAAAGCAAGTGCTCAAAAGGTTGGGGGTTTGGCAGCAGACAACAAATGTAGAGGAGGAAAATCAGGTTATTTTTTGATTATTTTTTTTTCAGATGATTCTCAGCTTAGATTCATGACCTATATGACAAAAGATCACAATTTTCCAGCAAGTAATAGAGTAATTCAAATAATGGTCTGAAGTTAAAGTTATTAACCTGCATGATTTAAGCGTGAAAGAGAAGAATATGGTGGAATTCTTGGCTTAATCAGAGAGAAAGCTGATGAGGTTTTAAGTATGTATAAGCAAGATAATGTGAAAAGAAAAAAAAAAGTAGAAGAAAATTGCATTTTATTGGGGTTTTATTTTGTTGTGGGGTTTTTGCTTGTTTTTAAATGGCACTGTTGAGGACTGCAGTAGTTTTCAAGACTTTGGGCTGATTATATCACTCTCACCATTTTTACTATGAGTGAACACCAGTTTTGTTTTCTGTGTACATTTAATCCTAACTTCATTTTTTTTTCATCATTCTGACTGATTTTTTTAAGAAGGCAAATTGTCTGCAGGTGATTTCTTTTAAAATGATTCATTGGGTGATAACTGAAATGTTACCAAAAAAACCCTTTTCCCTACTGTGTGCTGTCTTCATGATGTTTTGCTGTAGATATCCTGAGTTACAGAAAAAGAATTTCCTTATTGTAGCTGCCCTTATAGCTGAAATATTTCTATTTTGATGACTCTTATTTGTCTCAAGCGAAGTTGCAGGTCTGCTGTGATGCATGTTGCGTAGAGCTGATTTTTTTTTTTCTTGGCCTGAAGGCATGGAAAAGATTATTAATCTGTGTAAAACGTGCAAGCAGTTGAATATTGTGTGGGAAGCTCAGTTTGATGCTTGCATGATTTCTAATGGTGGTAGCTGGTGAGGAAGGGAAAAAAGGGACTGGAACAGACACAGCTTTCATCAGCTAGTTGATCACTGAGCAGTGTTAGGAACATGTCATAGAGTGGATAAGGTAGAAGAGATTAGAAGAAAGGTGAAACATGTTTCCTCAAATTAGGGGCATTTCCTATCAGTAGGAATTACCTTGGAGGTGGACAGTAGAGGCTGGAATCAATGTCACATCAGTTAACAGGGTCAGGTAGGAAAAGGCTAAAGTTGTTAAAAAGCTTAAAGATTGTTTGTGTTTGGGGGAGGGGGAAGAGCTGGATTGAAGTAATGAATCAAGAAGATAAATTCCTTGTTCTTGTCAAACTGACTCTGGATAGATATCCTTTGGGGAAGTTTAAATCTCTGTATGAAAAGATTGAATGTCACAAGGAACTCTTCACTTTCATTTTCTCCTCTTTGCCAGCGGAAAAAAAAGCAGGCTCCTTCTGCCAATTGAGTGAACACATTGAAAAGATTGAATTGTGGGCCAGGAAGGCAAGTTTAAGACCTGGAATCATTCTTTACATGGAAGTGAGGAAGTTACACGTTTTTGAGAGGGCTTTCAAGTCATTTTATTTTGTGCTGTTTTAACGTAAGCCCATACCTCTTTTCCCCCAACCCAGTACTTGCCACATGAAGTTTTCCAGTACAGAATTGTGCTAGCTCCTTAGCAGGGCATTGCTTACAAAAGTGTAACTAAAAGCAGAAGCTGATCTAGGCAATTCATTGGCTGTTTGTGTCTGTATCCCAGTGAAATGCATGTTACATTCTCAGTATTTTTGTGGCTGAACTACAGGTCCTGCATTTAGCTCACTGAACAGACATGCAGCTTGTTACAGCCTCGGTACGCAAGGAGCGAAGCGATCACAGCAGTTACATTTAGGAAGCCTGTAGAAAAACGAGGCAGATACTTAATAATAAAACTTTGTTTATTTGCTTTGGTGCGGGGTTTTCATCCTGCAATGGTGCAGAGAAACAATGCAACGTTTGTGATGTAGCCTCCTGGTAAGCATTAGGTGGCAGCAGTGTGTTGCGTTTGGCAGCTGCTTTGTCGCTGGTTTGATCTCCTGCAATCTTTGCAGGGCAATAGATGGAGAGAACGTGTGTTTTATTTCTTAGCAGGTTTTATAAAACGCTGATTTATGGTTGTGCTGGCTGGCTGGCACTGCAAGGGCAGCTGTTGTTTGGGTTTGAGGTGGGATTAGCGTGCTGTAGCCTTTGCACCATATCCCTGACTTCTGATACAATGTATCCTACAGCGGTAATATTAACTGCAAATATTCTGATGAGAAATACACTGTTAATGGCTGAGTTTCGTTTTTCCTAGGTTTAATACAACCTGTTAGATAAAATAACTTTTTTTTGTTTGTCTGTTTGTGTTTGCTCTTCTCAGGAAAAAAAACCCAACAAGCTTAGGCTCAAGAGAATGTTGGTAGAAATCTAATTAAGCTTTCAGCATAGTAGTGTTATTATCACTCCAGATCTCAGACAAGTGTGGTTACCCTGTGACCCTTCTGGAAGTGTTTTTTCCCTTCATTCTTGTTTCTCACAGGTAAAGGATCTCAAGGAGTTTGGAACTGGTGTTGCATTGTATTAATTGGGCAGGATGATCAATTAATAGAAGAGGAGCAAGAAAGTGTTGACAGAACATGGTATCTAATTAGTACCTGATGAACCATGTAGGTCACAGAGCCCACAGTGTAATATTGCTTCAGGGTAGTTCCTATACAAGACCTTTATATGCAAAACAGGCCTGCAGAAAAGCTAAAAAAAAAAAAGAAACTAAACCACTATTTCAGCATAGTTTCAGTGAAGGAAATCTTCATTGCTGGGAAAAAAATCCATTTTGCATAGTAAACTAGGAGAAAGCTGGGGATAATTCACAGAAGGAGCATGTATCGTGTCAAGCTTGTGTTTTGTACATGTCTTGCTGTTAAATATCATATAGGCTTTTGTCTGCTTAGTGGTTTAGTTTGGTTTATGTAAGAGGTGATCTGCAAAATATGGAAATAGATAGAAGAGATCTGGGGATTTTTTAATTATGTGTTCTTTTCCCTGCTGTTTTGGAGCAGTGAGGAAGAAATACTAAGGCAGGAAGATTTCCTGGCTCATGTGATTAAATGGCAAGCAATAGCAGTTTAAGAGCAGGGAAGACCACTTTAAGGCTCCACCCTAACTGATTTTCTACTGCATCTTAGTAACAGTTCTCTAGTTGAAAACCAAGTCATTTTGAATTGAAAAGTACTTTGAACCAAGCAAGGTAGCACTGCCAGAATTCTGTAGTTACTCATTATTAGTTTTTTTTTTAATTCATCTGTATAAATGCACTGATAACTAATTGATACTCTTTATTCAGAATTTCTCCCTCTTCCTGTGACAGGAGAAACATTTAAAGTTTACACTCCTAAAACATGTTTTTGTCACAGTGCTTTTTTTTTTTCTCATGCAGTTCAAGTTTGTTTTACTGCAATAAAGCACTTCTGGTTTAGAATACTTGAATAAACCACTTACACTTTTTGTAAAGTAACTGTTGGCTTTTTTGTATCCTGCCCTAATTTAATGGGTTTAGCCAGTCAAGTTGAAAAATGGTTTATTTTTGTGGCCTTTCAGTCAGTGCCACGGGGTGGGGGCCAAGTGCACGTTTGTCACTTTTTTTTTTTCCCCTAAATTTGCTTTTCCTAAATTTAGTTATCCAAAAATTCAAATCCCACTTTCATGAACAGTCTTATTATTCAGTCTGTGCTCTGATTTTTAGTTCACTACAGAATGGATTCAGCCCTAAAGCCTAACAGCTAAGTCTGCATGGATTCTAATCTGTATATCATGGCCGTAACCAGACTAGATGATCATTTGGAGTCAGTGTGCTTGACTGCTCAGATACTGCTGTCATATACATGGGGTGGGTAACACCGAATAGGTGTGTTAATTCTATTACCTCCTGATAGGGATTTGTGGTTTCAAACATTCAGGGTGACAAGGTATGTAAAATTAGCAAAAGTGTTACCTTTAAATGTCATCATATAGCTTGTAGAGTGCTGTGATTGCATTATGTGGTTCCTTTTTGTGTGCTGTGTCTAGCAGGGAGACTATTCAGCTTTGTATTTTGGTGCTCTATCAACTAACCTGGAACCTGACTAAAAAATACTGCTTCAAGATGTATGATGGCATAGGATAGAACTGGAAATGAGCAGTTTTGGTGGGGTGTGGGGTGACAATGGGAACCTACTCTTCTGTATAGTGTTACATTTAGCTATAATATTTCAGATGCAGATGTTTAATATCTCAGATAGTTCTAAAGATAAATTCGTTGAGCTCTGAAAGCAGAAGCGTGATGCCTAGTTTGTGTGATAATGATTGTGAGGTCTGGGGCCTTCAGCAGCCACACTTGAACTTGCCTGAGGACAGATCTCAAGAAGGGTAGCCTATATCAAAAGCCTCAAGTCATTATGAACTTTGCAGTGGTGGCAGGGTTTTTCCACTAGTCTCCTGTTCACAGTCTGTGGTAAGAGACTTTCACAGAGGCCCTTCTGGATCAAAGCAAGAAAACTCTATTTACAAATGTAATTTTAAAAGAGAAGGATGCAGAACTAAGCTTAGTTGTCTGAACTTGATTCCAAAGGTATGGGAATATGAAGACTGAACACTGGATTTGTTTGGGAGAGGGGGGGGAAAAAAGTCCAAATGCAGAGAATGTTAGCCTGGCATATTATTTTGATTCTTTAAATGATTTAGAAGAGTTGTTGATTTCTCAGATATTTATAGATGTGGCTTAAACATTCTGGTCATGTGGCCAGATTAAGGACTCTTGTTTTAATTTCTTTCTAATAAAAATTAGTTCCTGTGTTCTGTAGGTAGCTGGAAAAATGGATGCAATTAGATGACCCAGTACAGCCCTTGTTTAGCAGTTAATTTCTCCAGATTTCTATGAGCATTTGGTCAGATCTGCACAGATTTGGTTGTTGGTTTAAATCTAGCCAAGGCTGGTGGTGTCTTAATTGCTACCACAGAGCAACCATTTGGCCTGTGCGAGATGAATGTTGTCAAGGTACCTTCTGCAAGGCAGACATATATCCACTGGGAATGTATCAAGAAAGTTTTCATTAATTGGTCCCTTTGTTGGCATTTGTGGCAAAGCAGCCAAAAACTGAGTATGAACAGACACTCTGTGTCAGGGAGTGAGATTTATTGGCAAGTCCCAGTAAAAACTGTTATTTACTACATATATTGTGACTTTCTTACTAAGACCAGGCTGGTGTTAAATGTATTCAGAATTTTTTTTTCCTCCTTTTCTTTCTTCTTTTTCTGAGGCAGGGAGATGTAGCAAAGCTACCATCAGAGATTAAATAGGAAATAGTTGGTTAATATTTTTCTTCTTACTGTTGACTGTCTTGCAGCTTCTTTCTAATATGATGTGAAGTGTTATGATGAGCTCTGTAGTCTACAGACAAATTTGCATAGACCTATGAATACTTCTGTCAGATGAGAACACTTGACAGTTTTTGCCCTGACCTCATTAGCTTAACCTGTAGATAATAACAATTACTTTGGAGAGTGTGTACATGTTGTGTAAAGCATGAGAAATGTTCTTAAATTTAGTTTCCAGTTTTGATTTATTTTTATGTTCTTGTTAGGTCCTGCATTTTCTCTTTGTTTTGTTAAAGGGAGGCACTCCATCATATTGCAAGGGACATACTGGTAATGGTTGTTGAGTTTTGTCTTAGTGCAGCACACTTTGCATAGACCCAGGCTGTTTGTATTAGGCTTTCAGTGCTGCTTTTGTCTTTGAAAGAATTTTAACTTTGCATGATAAGGTGGAAGAAATAAATATAACAGTTTAGACTTAGTAACCAAACAAACCATCATAGATTGACTCAGAATTCTGATTCTGGAATTTGAATATATTGGCTCTTGACTGGTGAGCTCTTGCTACAAGAATAAATAGACTGAACCCTCCAAATACTGATAATGTGATTTCTTAATTTTTATATTTTTAAGTGCTTGGTGTAATTCCAGTAGGGAATCAAAGTCTCATGCTGTTGGATTCCCAGCCAGGAGTCTGAAATGTTGTTTGAAAATAATGGCTTGAGTTCCTTTCTTCATCCATCTGCTTCCAACATTCCATCCCCCACTCATTCTTTCTGAAGAGCATAGTGTCCAACCCCAGTGTCCACTTGCTGTCACCTACCCAGCTCTCCTATCAGCAGTAATAGACATCACTGATGTGTGCCTTTAGCTCATGCTGCCCAATGCTTCTCCACGCTGACTTTCACTTTGGCACTGTTAATCCAGCTGACCCTCACCATGCCTCTTCTGTGACTTTCACCTGTTCACATTTCAAATTCACTTCTGTCATTCATCAAAAATGGTAGCTTTACAAGATGGGGATCAGTGATGCATTTGTAAAGTTTGGGTTGAATTTCTCTTCCCTGACCACTACAAACAAAAAAAAAGGCAATTCATACTTGTCTGGACATCTTTTTTTCTAGCAGCCTTACATAAAACTAGTACTGTTGGGCTATAAAACTATCACAGCTACTGCTACATGCCTAAAATAGAGAAAGGGAGAAGGATATTAAGAGATACCAAGTGCATTTTAGATGCTAATATTCTGTCACTGACTCTTATTTACAGTTTAGATTTAGTCATTGTATGTAGTTCCTACAAAAGCACAAGTACTTGAATGCATGTGAGTAATCCTCTCTGAAAGTCTTCCTGTTTGATTTACTCAGCAACTTAGAGCAGAGCTTTAAATATATCCCTTATTCAAATATAGGCACACATGCCCTACTGAAATAAGGTAGGAATTCCAGACTGGTCAGTTTAATTTAACAGAGTGATCTGAGGAGACATTCTAATTTCAGAGTTAAATCTTTCTTTAAGCTTAGAAATGGACTCTGCTGTAGCTGTGAGTATTGCTGGCTGTTTAGTGTGGTTACTTTGTGACCCATGATAGGAAGTCCAGAAGGGTCTAACTTCTTTTCTTCATCTCTAATGGTTTTATTGTGATCTTATGTCTGTCTTTGCTTTTGAGTTTTGGAATCATAATAATAGTTTCCTTGATTTATTTTTATTATACCTCTGTTAACTATTTTTAGAGTCTTAAAACATTTCTCCAAAATGACTATCTGGGGGGAGAAGGTTGAGATTTAATACAGCCACACTTGGTTCATCCTTTTTATATTCCTTGTTATTTACTCCTGAAGATTTCTCCAAATACTTGACAGCTTTGTGTGAAATAGTGGAAAGTAGTCAAGACAAAGCTGTAGACAGTGAAGAGTATTCATTATTTCAACCTTGGAAAAAGTTTAGAGCTGATCTACTTCATTTTCCTCTGTCAGAAAGAAATAGAAAGTTTACATTTTAAGTAGAATTACTTAGAAGATTTGTAATTTTAGGAGTGTGTTCTTTACAGTTATCTGTGAAATACATAATAATGGCTGAAAGTACTTTTCCCTGGCTTAAAAATTGGGAAGCAAAAGGAATTTTTGTAATAAATGAAGGTCTTGTTTTGGTGTACTGGAATTTTGAGGGGTGTGGTGCACCTTTGGGTTTTTTTAAGGTGAATACCCCTTATGCACAAGGCAAAATAACCATGGTAATGTATTCAGTACTGGATGCAAAGGAATAGCACTTTTTTAAAACCTTTTCAATCTGTCAGCTGGAAAAGCAGCTGTGAGTAAAAGTTTGACTGTATTAAGCAGGTAAGTTGAAATTCCACAGTTTAGCAAGAGATTGCAAATTTAGTGTAAAACAGGATTGAGAAATTATAACTAGATTGGGCATCCACATTTAACCTTCTTCCTTTCTCCTTCCCTCTGTCAGACTCCAGAATATCTGTATTAGAATCATAGAATCAACCAGGTTGGAAGAGACCTCCAAGATCAGCCAGTCCAACCTATCCCCCAGCCCTATCCAGTCAACTAGACCATGGCACTAAGTGCCTCAGCCAGGCTTTGCTTCAACACCTCCAGGCACAGCGACTCCACCACCTCCCTGGGCAGCCCATTCCAATGCCAATCACTCTCTCTGCCAACAACTTCCTCCTAACATCCAGCCTATACTTCCCCTGGCACAACTTGAGACTGTGTCCCCTTGTTCTGTTGCTGGTTGCCTGGGAGAAGAGACCAACCCCACCTGGCTACAAACTCCCTTCAGGTAGTTGTAGACAGCAGTGAGATCACCCCTGAGCCTCCTCTTCTCCAGGCTGCACAGCCCCAGCTCCCTCAGCCTCTCCAAAAGGTACTAGTATCTTGGTAAAAGCTGTTACTGTGTTGAAGACTGAAGGTGAGTGCTCAGTGAAAAGCAGTGTTTATGGAAGGATTGTTTCTTTAAAATGTTACACATGGGCAACCAGAAGCATTGAAGTATGTCTGAAGTTCAGTAATCTGCTTCAAAATAGTGCTCAGATGGCATCTATGACACAAAGATAATTTGGATAGATTTGGGGAAGTGATATTGCAGGAGGCATTGGGGAATTGTGATGTTTTGACTAAGTACTTAACTGGATGCATAGAGGGGACGATGAGCAGTAGTTCAGTTGGAGTAGAAGGAGAGTGGTTGAGTAGAAAACTGCCTTGTCTGTTTTCATTACAGAGCTTGTACATGGCTGCAGCTGAGATTAACCCAGAAAAAAGGCTGAATGAGAAAAGAGGAGGAAATCAGAAATGTACATCATATTTCACCTCCCTCAAAACAAAGCCTGGCCCCTGGCTCTGTTGAGACAGCTCTTCTGAAGTATGTGCTGGAGAGGAAAAAGAGTCTGGAGCAAGAATGAGGGAAGATGGCTAAAAAGAGTACAGTTGCTTAATGTCTGAAATATTGATGGAAGACATTCAGCTATTAATACATGGTTTGAAGCTTTGGTAAGGTGCCTTCTGTGGCTGATATCTGACCTGGCTGAACAGGGCGTGAAAAGAGGACACCTCACTTTTGTCTCAGACAAAACAGAAGGGTAAGGGCAGCTGAGTCAAGAGTGGATTTTTGCTACAGATGAGTATTGAAGAGTAGGAAAAAAAAGGAGACAGTGAGAACAGGTACATAAGAAATTCAGATTAAATGGGGTCACTGGAGATGGGGGGAAATAAAATTATTAGAGTAAAAGAGCAGAGGCTTGAGGATTTTTCATAGTGTGAATGTTGGCTGCTAAAGGCATCAGATGGTCAAATGGAGACCCATTTTTTTTTCTTTTTAATTAGCAGATCCTCTACAATGGGGCTGGTATTACTTAGATGAAATGGGAGTCTTCAGAGTACAGAAGCTGCATATGCTGCAGTACTGAATTTCCCATACCTGTAGGAAGGAAGTTAAAAGTGAAATGATAGATCTGAAGAGCAATGGATTGTCTGCATTCTTGAAGAAATGAACAGAACAGCTCTTTCTGTGTTGGTGATTATTTTTCCCACCTACTTTTGTGACTCTTGTGGCTTTTCACTGACAACTTCCAGTATGGTCCAAAATTGGTTTTCAGTCAAGCAAAGCTTTGGTGTAGCAAAGTGGCACCAGTTTTACAGGGGGCTGTTTTCTCAGTGTTCTTGGCAGGAGAGAAGGTGGTGGTGCTCTTTGGGGCAATTGGTCAGTGAAGGTTTCAGATCTCTGGAAGAAACTGATCTGAGGTGTGGTGGTGTAGCTAACCCATACATAACAACATGAGTAACAGTTTTCTGGCAATGCTATACCAATCTAGCTAAGTTTCAGTGGTGCTAAGCCTAGTGCAGTATTTCTTGGCTAGGCCTTCACATCCTTTTGGGTGTAAGCTTGCAGGAGAATGCTACCAGTACCATCCAAGTGGACCAAAATACACAGCAGTCATGTAACTCTGTCTTAGGCATTGTAATTAACCATACAATATTTGGGCTGTATCCAAATTTTAAATACATCATCTGAAATACTTTTTAAATACTGCAGCATCTCTCTTTTCAGATACAGTACTGCTTTGAGGAGTAACTGCTGGATGCATACTTCAAACATAGCTGTTAAAATAAACAGCATTGCTAAAACTAAACACTCTGAGTCTTTTATGTGCTCTATTTTGCCTTGTATAATAAGCATTGATTTTTATTATTATTACTTCTTTTTAATGCCCTTTCACAAATGTGGCATGCAGTCAGCCACAGGTGCTGCTGAAATACAACTGAAAAAGCTAAAGTTTCAGAAAATTGGGTTTGAAAACAAGTAATACAACAGATTTTACAGTACAACACGAACACTGGATTTAGTGCCTACCAAATAAAGGTTTAGTTACTCCTTGTCTACTTGGCTATTTCAAATACAGTGAGTGAGTGCAGTGATGAAAACTTCAGTGTTTATTTTTGCTCTGGAATTTTGTTATCTTCAGGTGGGTGGATAAAGAAAGGATCTCTAAGAGATAAACATTTGTGGACAGCAGCTGCATTTTCACCCACAACTTCAGCAAGTTGCAAACTAATCCTCAGGATGCAGAGATAACTTCAAGTGTGCTTGCTACAGGCTGGAGACAGTGGCTGGAGAGCATGCAGGCAGAAAGGGACCTGGGGGTGCTGGTAGATAGCAGCTGAACATGAGCCAGCAGTGTGTCCAGGTGGCCAGGAGAGCCAATGGCATCCTGGCCTGGATCAGGAACAGTGTGGCCAGTAGGACAAGGGAGGTTATTTTGCCCCTGTACTGGCACTGGTCAGGCCACACCTTGACTACTGTGCCCAGTTCTGGGCTCATCATTCAAGAGAGATCTTGAGATACTGGAACATGTCCAGAGAAGGGCGATGGAGCTGGGGAGGGGCCTAGAGCACAGCCCTGTGAGGAGAGGCTGAGGGAGCTGGGGGTGTGCAGCCTGGAGAAGAGGAGGCTCAGAGGTGACCTCATTGCTGTTTACATTACCTCAAAGGAGGCTGTAGCCAGGTGGGGGTTGGTCTCTTTTCCAATGTAACCAGCAACAGAACAAGGGGACACAGTCTGAAGCTGTGCCAGGGAGGTCTAGGCTGGACGTTAGGAGGAAGTTCTTCCCAGAGAGAGTGATTGGCATTGGAATGGGCTGCCCAGGGAGGTGGTGGAGTCGCCGTGCCTGGAGGTGTTAAGCAAAGCCTGACTGAGGCACTTAGTGCCATGGTCTGGTTGATTGGACAGGGCTGGGTGCTAGGTTGGACTGGTTGATTCTATGCTCACATGCTGGATCAAGAATACACACCTGTGTACTGATTTCATACTTGAGGTTGCAGGTGCATTCATCTGTATGTGTGAAGAAACTTGAGGCCAAAGCTTAGTATTTAGCTCTTCTGTACATTCTCCTGTTGTTATAGAGGAGATTTGTCTGGGTAATTCCCATCAGTGCAAGTGACAGATACACGCAGAAGTGATCCTTTTAAATATGGGATTTTTTAGACACACTTGACATTAGTATTCTCTCCTTTCCAAAATTTAGTTATAAACTAAGCCAAAGGTATTCAGCCAATGAGAAATTTGCTCAAACACTTGTGAAATAGGTGTTCAAGATCTTCAAACCTGTTGTGCATTTCAGTGCCCCAGCTGCTGGTATCGTAAAGGGCAGAAGTTAAAGTTCCAGGATAAGAGCAATCTTGATTTGTAACGTGCTAACAGCTGTTAGATCTGATTATATTACAACTTTCTTAAATGCTGTTTAAAAATACATATATGTTAAAGATAATTATTGGAGATTAATACATCAGAATGCTCTTTTCAGAACCTGTGGTGCAAATAGTGACGAGAATGTTGCTAGCACTTTTAATTACTATTGCCTGTTTAATGTGGGATTTCTCCCAGCCATGTCCTCGAATAACCATATCTTAACTAAAATGGCACAATTTTGTAGCCACTGATCCATGACTTTAAATATTTGGAAGGGCTATTGAGTCACTGAACTGGAAGAAATTAAAGGCATTGAGGCCTATTTTCAAAAGTAGAATTGCATGAAATATGAATTATATTTGTTCAGATATTCTCTTTCTCTTTAAATCACTTTCTGAAGGTAGGTACATGTACTACAGCATTCAGTGTATCTGTAGCAGCCTTAGCTAAGTGTTGGTGGCATTGTTTAAATCAGCTGTGTTGCATATTTCTAGCACCTACAACACCTCCTCTCGGTCCTGTGTCGCGGTCCTCGGCATGTACCTGTTTCTGTTTGTGGGAGTCAGTCTCTCTCTAGGTAAATTGTCCATAAGACCAGTGATTCCATCAGCAAATTATCCAGAAAATGCTCTTGGTGCTCATGGTGACCCTTGTGCCACCGGTGGTTTTGTTGCCATTGCAGTGGTCTAATTAAATTGGCAGCTTTCTCTTGTGCCCAGCCTCATTGTCTCCCTTCCTTTGGCACCTTAGCTCAGACCTTCTCCTTTTCTCTGTCCTGTTAACTGAATATCAAATGCATTATTGATTGCTCCTCTTCCACTCTCCTCACTTCCACTCCCCTCAATTTTTTTTCCTCTCTTTTTTTTCCTCTCTTTTTTTTGATTGGCAGTATCACCCAGACAAACAGCAGGCAGATGTGCCAGCAGGAGAAGTGGAGGAGCGCATGCAGAGGTTCATCGAAATTGATCAAGCGTGGAAAATTCTAGGGAACGAAGAGACAAAAACCGAGTATGACCTGCAGCAGCGTGGTAGGTTCCTGCCAAGGAGTGCTGTAGTGGCAGCAGCTCTTTAAATAAGCAGGGTCTGGGAGTGGTAGTTAGATGGTATTTTAAAAGGCTGTTTATTGCTGAACCAAATGTTTCTTTCGCTCTTGTCCTACTTTCGAATGTGGATCCATTATTTATAGCTTTTGCTACACATACATTAGCCAGGGAAAACATTGAATTGCTTCCAACAAAACATTAGCTGGCATTATTCCTAATAATTGGAATTAATATGAAATTTATACTAATTATAGGCGTTCAGCCTTTTGATTACAACAGCTTCATTAAGCCTTCTTAGTTTTGAGTCTTGTACCACATTTTGTTTCGGTATCTTAGAGGTATTAATGCATTTATACCCAGCCCTCAATGCGTATGGGTTTATTAGCACTTCAGAATCATTAAGGCACTTTCTTTTTGGTGTTATGGTAGCTTTCATAATTAATCTGAGGTCTAAAGCAGCCTTTTTAAAGCAGGTTTATAAATAATATTCCAATATAACACATTAACTAGGCAGCTCCTGCGTGCCTTTCTTTTTATACCTCTCAGAAAATAGCTTCTTAAAACAGTGACAGGCTGTTGTGAGAAAGAAAGGGGGGAAATGTAGGTCAGGTCTGTCACACATGGGCTACCATTACATGAAGTGATAGGCTGTCTTTCTGCTCTGGCCTCAGGATAGGAGTCCCTCAGCCTTCCATTAGAACCTTCAATAAATGTATATCCACCCTACATGTTAATGGGGGGAGTCAATAATAGTGTATTGCCTGTGGGGAAAACACTCAGTCGCACTCTGCAGTAACACACTCTGGTCCAGCATTGACGTGTAGCCACCACCACTTTTGAATGTGTCTGATAAAAGCCCACTGTCTCTGCAGCTTGTTATTGAATTCTCTTCCATTGTACATTGGCACACCATCAGACCTTTCTCTCTTGTGCTGATTTTTAACTCCCCTGCCGCTGCGGATACCAGAACTTTGAGAGACAAAGGCTTAGTCATTCTGGCAGATATGCATCACTGCAGGATAAAAAGAGTGATATATAATTGTATATACCCAGTATGAAGCCTCCTCTTAAATAATCTTGTATTTCAGGCACGTTGTGGGTGGAGGAATAAAAACAGATTTGTTGAACAAACATTTTACAAGAATGAAAAAAAAAAAAACCCAACCTGAATCTTGTGCTAAAGTAATCTGTAGACACTCTTAAAGTGAAACTTACATTTGCCATCTCCAACTTGTTTTTTGAATGCCTGCATGAGATGCCAGAAGAGAAATTTCTGCTACACATTGCTCTTGTCCTGTTATGCTCTTAGCATTGTAATGTTGGCTGTGTTTTTTGTCACAGATTGTATGTGTACAGGAAAAAGAGAGATGCATTAAAGATCGAGTTAGAAGCCTTTAGTGTAGCTACTGAGTTTTACCTAAAGCTTAAAATACACACTCTGAAATTCCATTTTGCTTGAGTCAGGTTAATCCACTGAAGTTGAGAGGTACATGAAGATCTAATAAGTTGCTTTGTTTTGTCCATGGAACGTAAGGGCATTGTTAGAAATGAGTTTTGACAAATCTTACTCTACAGTGTTTTGAAGGTTCTATTTCTTGAGATTCTTTTGCATTCAGATAAGTTCTTTGAGAATCTGTCTCAAGGTTCTGTAAAAATGACTTAGTAAATAAAGGAAATGTTCACTTACACAGGTGTTTAGGAAGGCTATGGTAGCAAGATGGATAGAGGGTGCTCTGCAGAGAAGTGTTTCACACTAACCCACATGTAGCATGCATGTGCAGCATTGCTGCACTCTTTGCAGCCTGTTCCCTGGCACTAAAATCGTGGTGAAATAAATTCTAGCTCTCTGATCGCCTGTCAAGCGTCTTCTGAACTCGTGTTCCTAGAGAAATTCATAGACACTGCTGTAAAAGCTCACAGGAACAAAGGACCTGAGGCAGCAGCTATAGGGAACAGTGCTGAGACAGAACACAGCAAGTCAGTAAGACTGCACAGCCTGGGAAGCAGTATGTGAAGGGTGCCAGTGTGTGTGTGTGGCTGCCCGTCAGTAGGAAGGCCTTGGCATTGTAGGCTTTCTCCCATGTCACAGATGGTTTGTTTTGTAGGTGCCTTCTTGTGTTAGACTAACCAAATCCTAGTTACCAGTCTCAGAAATACAGTGGCCAGAGAAGTTCTGAGAAGCTGAAATTCTGTGGGGCCCTATGGGTTTAGTTTTGAGACTAGCAAGGGAATGTGCTTTCATGTCTTCATGCTGCTTTTCTCTGAAGGCATCACAATGATCTCTTCATTTTTTGTGCATTCAGGCCACAGTATGAAAGAAGAAAGGCCAGACTTCAAAACTGGTCAGAGATTTGGCTCAAATACTTAGCCAGGTCTCTCTGGTCTGGAAATGTTACACAAGTTGCCTGTTTATATTCAGTGGAAATGTCCAACTGATTGTTTTGTCATATCTTTATTGTCATATAAGGGTACCCTTTTATAATGGGGAATCTTTTGCTTCCAATCTCTGAAAATTCTGAAGGATGGGGGGGAAAAAGTTGTGTAGCAATTTATATAGTAAGAATAAACCTTTTTTTTCCTCCCCTCAACAAACTTTCTTCTTAGAAATTTGCCCATTTGTTCAGTGTCCCCTTTAGAAGAGGTAAATATGCAATTAGCATCCGCTTTGATAGTAATGATTAATGAAAGAATTTCAGTGAGTTTAGGCTGGGGGGAAAAAAATATGGTTTTCATGTTGGAAGTCTTCTGAACCTTGAAAGATGATGCTTTTGTGTCACAGAAACACATAGGTCAGCAGGGATCTTTACAGGTCATCTAGATCGCACTCTGCTCAGATCAGGTCTGCATAGGTTGCTCAAACCTTCTCCTAAGGACAGAGATTCCAGAGCAGTCTGCTGCAATGTTTGAATGCTCTCATAGTAGAAAACAACCCAACCAAATAAAAAACATACCCAAAGTGTTGAAAACGTTTTCCTTCTGACAAAGCAGATACAAAGATTCTTTTTGCAGCTAGTGCCTTTTGCTTATCTTTCCGCTGTGCCCATCTGAGAGGACTTCTCTGCACCCTCCCATGAGGTAGACAGTGAGCTGCCTCTGTTCTTTTGGCCTCTCCTTGTATGATGTATGGCCCAACTCCTGACCATGCTGGCAGTCCACTGGACTTGCCTCTACTGTATTATGTCAGGGCTTTGTGCTGAGGGCCCAAAAGTAGAGATGGAGCTTCAGGTGCATCTGAAGTGCTGAGGAGAGAGGAAGAAAATCACTTCACAGTATCACAATCTCACCAAGGTTGGAAGAGACCTCATATATCAGCAAGTCCAACCCTTTACCACAGAGCTCAAGGCTAGACCATGGCACCAAGTGCCATGTCCAATCCTGCCTTGAACAGCTCCAGGGACGGCAACTCCACCACCTCCCCGGGCAGCCCATTCCAGTGTCCAATGACTCTCTCAGTGAAGAACTTTCTCCTCACAAGAGTGCCCTGCTGCCTGGTGCTGTGAACCTGTTGGGCATCAGGACCCTCAGGGTCTTTTCTGGGACAACTGGCTGCAAAGCAGTTTCTCACAGCCTATACTGCTGCGTTAGGTTCTTCCATCTCAAAAGCAGGACTTAGCTTTGTGGGACCTTGGATGGCCTTAGCCCATTCCTGTGTCCTGTCTGGGCCCTTTTGAATAGCAGCCCTGCAACTGTTGTTGACTTCCATACGAGGGATCTGTGTGTCTGAAGTATCACATCATTAAGATAATTTTGCTAATTCATTTTGCATTTTAATTATTGACAACTGAATGGTTAACAGAAAGGTCACAATTAAAATTAAATCAATAAACTGGTGACTTCAATTAATTTCTGACACTAAATGTAGCAGATACTTCAGAGCTAGTAATGGGATTGACACAAAGCCCACTTGCTTTTTTGGGGCAGAAGGTGAAGAAGTTTAAGAATCTGAAGTAGTTTTGGTTTTTGGTGTGGGTTTTTTTTTTTCTATGCATGGTTCCATCTCAATTCTCTCCAGGATAATGTTTCTGTGATGCTGGACACAGGTGTCCATAAAGCCCAAAGGTTTGTAGGGGGATGTAATCACCTGTAGGAGTTTTCACAGCTGGGCACCTTTTGGTTTTCAGTATTTAGATTACATTCTAACATTGCAGCTGCAGTTTTTCAGACATTAATATAAATTCCAGCATAATTGTCCTGTTCTTGCTTCATTTTTTGGAGGCTGTATCCTCACTCCCAGTTAAGTTTTTACTGCAGGTTTAGAAAGGGAGACTTACACAGAGATGAGGTTATGAATCAGTGCAGTAAGCTGAAGTATTGTGGCCAGTTTTGTGCCCCTCAGGTCAAGAAGGACCTCAGGGAACTGCTTGAAAGAGTCCAGTGCAAAGCCACAAAGATGATGGAATGGAACATCTTCCTTATGAGGAAAGGCTGAGGGAGCTGGGGGTCTTTAGCTTGGAGCAGAGGAGCCTGAGGGGTGACCACATTCATGTTTGTAAAGATGTGCAGGGCAGTGTCAGGAGGATGGAGACTCTGCTCAGTGATAGGACAAAGGGCAGTCAGTGCAAGCTGGAGCAGAGGAAGTTCCATGTGAGCATAGGGAAAAACTTTTTTGCTGCAAGGGTGACAGAGTCCTGGAACTGCCCAGAGAGGTTGTGGAGTCTCCTTCTCTGAGGACATTAAAAACCCACCTGGATGCATTCTTTTATGACCTGCTCTAAGTGATCCTGCTCTGGCAGGGGGGTTGGACTGGGTGATCTTTTGAGGTCTCTCCCAATCCTTACATAATTTGATACCCTGGGTGCCAGAAGAATAACCTTACATATCCACTATGAGAATAAACAGGAGCAGCAAGACAAAAGCCTGAAAAAAGGCTTTAGTAGCTCACAGAAATGGTAGCTGTTATCAGAAAAGGGGAAGAAAATAAATAAAGCTTGTTTTAGTTGGTCCTTGTTGAGAAAACTCCTTAAAAAACCCTCTCAGACCAAAATAAAGCTTTTAAGGTGGCTGTTACTTTAGGCTTTTCAGTGTGCCAGGTTATACTCTTCCTCTGGCTGTGGAATTTATGGCTGTGAACCCTCAGCTAGTGCTGGAATACAACAAGCCTTTGACCTTAGCTCTTTGGAGGTAGTCCTAGTCTGCAGTGGTACCAGTGAAGCAGTAGCCAGTTGTTGTTAGTTTGTTTTTCAAACAAAACCAGCTTTTTGTTATGGGAATTCTTAATCTGTGGCTCTTTAATAATTTCCAATTCAAGTAGGCATGGTTATTTTCAATTAATTGAGAAGATCTAAACTCAAGGAATTGTTTAAAAACTAAACAGCTTATTAGAATGAATGGATGTGTGGAGACATCCAGGTTTTGAGTCCAGTACATATCCTGAATTGTTCTTGATTGTTTGGTTTCAAAAAGAACCCTCAACAATCCTAAGGGCATAAACAACTGGTAAAGAGCTAGAAAAATCTTTTAAAGTATTATGGCTATTTTTACTATTACCATAAACTGTTTAAAGGGTTAAACTTCCATTTACTGCTTGCAACCCTTTCCCTAAAACTCAGCCTTAAATAGCTCAAGAAATATTTATTGTATCCTCGAGTGAAACTTAAATACCTTTCCTCTTTTACAATTTCTGAATGACCCAGCAAGGGCTCTAGTAAAGCTTTACTGAACCAAGCTGCTAATAGTTATTTAATGTTGTTCTGTAGCCTGAAAGAATCTCAGTAGATTTCCCTTTTAATCTCTTTGAATTGCAGGCTCATAAACCTCTCTGATGAGCCTGCCAGTGCTTTCTTAGATCCTGCAGTTGAGACAATGGAGCTGCAGAATCCTTTCTCCTCTTGTTGTCAGACAAATCCAATAGATGGCAAAGGCAGGCAGGCTGCACTGGTGGTGAATTAACACTTGTTTTTCAAGTTATGGTAGAGGAGCAGGTCTTCACTGTTCAGGAACGTGTCTCAGAAAGCACAGCTCAGTAGAGAGTTGGGCAGCTCGAGCAGGTGTCACAGATAAAGCCTGCCACAAAGCACAATACTAGGAACAATACCAGTCTTAAATAACCTCCTCCAGCAAGGAATGAAAATTAGGCACTAGTTTGCTGTAGAAAACCATTAATGAGGCAATCAGGATTGTAGCAATGATTCTATGAGCTAAGACCATCTCAGCTTTTGTTTGATTTTTGGACATGTCACCCAGTTAACAAATCCTCTGATTAGGTGTTAGGAAAATATTACTTTGTGGACCTAAAACAAGAGATGCCTGCAAAAAGGTATTCCTAAGAAAAGAGAAATGAAAAACTTCTAGGGGCAGACTAGTCTAAGTGTTCTGTTGCCATAGAGTCTCCCAGCTCTGAAAGCTCAGTTCTGGCCTGCACCCCTGAGATGTAACATCAGCAGTAGTAAATTTTGCCTATCTTTATGCTTAAGTGGGAGGGGGAAAGTTGGTGCTTACATTTAGGGGTTATTAATAGGAAAATGAAGCTGGTGTTTGTGTAATGGAGAGCATGCACAGCAATGAGAACAACTGCTTGACAGTTGTGTCCTCCAGTTTGCTTTCACCATTACTTGCCTGTTGATTTTAATTTTCCCTTTCTTTTAAGAGCAGTAAAATATTAGGTGTGAGAGGGTTCATTTTTATTTTCTTTTCATTCTGACCTTATCATTACAGAGTAATGTAGGTGTTCAGCAAAGGTAACATCAGAGAGGCTGCATTGATTCTGTCATTATCTCCAATGCGTCTGAGTTGGTTTAATCTCCTTCATTAAACCTGTTTAGATGAGGCTCATTCTCAAAGATACATGATGTACATTCCAGTTAGTTACAACAGTCATTTTAGCTGCACAATAAAGACTGAGCCCCTGTGTGTTGGGCTTGTAGTGGTGTTTGGTGGTTTTTTAATCCAGCCTTAAATTCCCTATCCTGAATAAGGGTTTCATTGCACTACTGGTAGCATTACATTAGCACTTGTGATACTCTAGTTGTGAGCACTAAGCTCCCAAGTCTTGCCAAATCCATGGTCTTTCTGTTTATGTGCTAATCATCAGCTTTCAGGCATTTCTGGTTCAGCATCTGGGGAGTTGGAGCTTCTTCCAGATGTCAGGGAGGTTCTGTGTTGTAAGGGGGTTTTGTGTCCTTCACTTTATGTTACCTTTTATGGCTTCACTTGTAACTTAGACAAAATCTTATACTGCCAAGTTAAAGAACTTGGAGTGACCTTTGTACACCAACCAGGAATGTGCTGCTAAATTGCAAAGCCCGCATTGTATTTGTATGGCCCAGTTTGGATGTGATGATTTCAGTTGTACTGCACACTTCATGCTGTACTCAACACTGAGAGAATCCAGGGGATCAAATGGTAACAGATCTCATGGGTGCAGGCTGGAACTGACCTTCTTTCTGAGCTAGGAGACTCCTGATCACAAAAGAACACTTAAGACTAGTCTGCCCCTAGAAGTTTTTCATTTCTCTTTTCTTAGGAGTAGCTTTTTTGCAGATTTTTTGGTGTTCTCTCACACTTGGTGCTTGTTGAGAGTTTTTGTCTTCTTCTTTCTAGAGGAGAATGGGTTGCTTAAGAGAGATTTTGTGGTCTGCTGTGGAAATATGACCGGTTGTGGTCCTAGGCAACCTGCTTGTGCAGGGGGGTTGTATAAGGTGATCTTGAGAGGTCTCTTCTGACCTCAACCATTCCATGATTTTGGGAAAAGTAAGCAGATGCTCACAATTTCAGCTTGTGGAACTGGAATTACAGCCAGGGAAGGCTACTAAAATGTTTTTCTTTAAAACCAAATGTTTGCCTCCAGTTTCACACAGTGATTTGGGGCATGCAGAAGTAGAGTTTCCAGGAGTGTCTGAATTTCAGTAATAGATCTTCATCTACTTCTTCACTTTCTATCTTATGCAGAGATATGGGAACTCAAATTTTAGAGATCTGCATTTTTAACTGATACCTAAAAGCACATTGACTTGCTCTGTAAAACTACTAATTTATCAGGAAAGAACATAAAGCTGTATGTTATCAGGCTCAAACCTCTGTCATCTTTCCTTTGTAGAAGCTAATCTGACAAACGAATGGCCACTACATGCACAAGTTTCTCTTGAGGACATGTCGTGGAATGAAGGTATCAATGTCCTACTGCTTGCTCCCACCTCTGTCACTGCAAGTCTTTCTGTCCTGCATCTTACACCATTATGTTGCCTTATTGTAAGGTCTACTTTTTAATGTAGTTCCCTCAGATTCAGCTTTTCTTTACTGTGATTACCTGAGTTGGAACTTAACTTTCTGTAATAGTTCTTTTTGCATTCCTTCATTATCTTCCTCTCTACCTCTGCTGCTTGCAGTCCTGCTTTTCACTTAGCTCTCTTCTTACAAAACAACTGTTTACCTTTCCAGGTTTTTCCCAAATCTCTCATGCATCTTCTCACTCTTTCTGTGGTGGCAGAATGCAAGTGTTTTCAGACAGATTATTTTCACCTGAGAGTGTGTTATTTCCTTCCTGTATTCTTTCCTGATTTGTTTGCTGTTCAAATGAATGTCTCTTCTTTAGTACTTTTTAAGTTGTGATAGAGAGAGTTTTCCTACTTCCTTTCCTTGTTTCCTGGGCTAGCAGTCTGTTTTGGAACCATCCTTGACCTTTTTATTCTTTGGGTTTTTTTTGAAGAGACTACCTCTCCCTTGGTGTAAGAAAGCCTCAGAGTCACTGTATCACATTAAGAGTATAGTTATTTTTTGAGCAACAAATAGAAGCACAGATCCTGACATTTAAAATCCAGCAGTGAGAGGTCATTTGTTATCAAGCAGCTCTGTGATGAATATTCAGAATGAATTCTTGATTCAAGCACTAAAGGCTTTTTTGTTTCCTTTTCCCTTTTGGCAGATGAACAATGTTACACTCTCTCATGTCGCTGTGGTGGGAATTACACTGTCTTCAGGAGTGAAACCAGAGACGTGTCTTTGGTTTGTTGTGACACATGTTCACTCGTTATCGAGATCCTTCAGTGATTGTTTCAAACACATAAGAGTTACAGATTTTTAAAAGGACTGGACAAAGAGGGGACAGCATCTGCAAAAGAAATGTATGCTGAAGAAAAGGGAGGCCTCCAAGACCAAGTTCAGTCAGACTTAGGAAGGAAAATGTGCCCATTTTCTAGCAGAGTTCTGTGGGCATGAGGCTTGTTTTCTCTCTACAGCTAAAGAGGAAGTCACTGAAAAACTCCACAACAGAACTCTGTTCTCTACAACTGGAATGCACCTCATGATCTAAGTGACATTTCCTTCCTAGCAAATAATGGAGTAACTTCTTTCAAGATCACTCTGTATCAGCTATACCTTGGGCCCTGCTGCTTAGGTTAAATCCTTTAGGCAGCTCAGATGACAAAATTTAATCAGGAAGCCTACATCTGAGAAAGCTTTGAATATAATGAAGAGTAAGGTGCATTAATGGGAAAGGGGAATGTTTTCTATCTATGCTACATACTTCATTAAATCCTCACAAGGTCTTGAGCCTTGGAAAGAGAGGGCAGAGACCTGCAGTTCCAACAGGCTGGTTGTCTCAGCACTACCTAGCTGGTGCAGGCACTGGACTGTAACAGTGCATACACATGAACTTTCCAGCTTGGAGCAGCAGCACGTTTGGAACTGACCCTCCCTATCTGAACAAATGCAGTCTTCATTCTGCAGCTGAGAACTAAGCAGGAAGCTGTGCTTTGACCTTCCTGGGCATACAAACTAGAGCCAGCTGAAGGAGATCCCAACTGAACACATATGACTGGCAGATCTGGAACCCCGCTGTTAGGTTTTCAGTTCCAATCCTCACAGGCCCCACTACTTGCTAACACAGGCATAGCCTATGTGTGGCAACATAATCGCATACTGTGCCTTTCTCATCCCCTGTTAACAGTCAGTGCTAGCTCTGGCTTGTAAAACTCCAAACTTCCTGCTAAACCCATCACTTTCTGTGAACAGCCCAGAGGAGATGGAGTAGGAGGTGCATCGTTTTTCTTCATTCCCACTTTCAAGTCGGCTGTAATCAAAGGAGGAAACATCTTCATGGAGTAACACTTGTGTTTATTCTAAACAAAAATAGTTCCATTGATCTAAGTAGAAAATATGGTGAAAGCTGGCAACAGTCGCTGAAATCTCTTAATCATCAAGAAATCTGTGGCCATTGGGACTTGCACGTAGAAATCCAAAGTCATGGAGAGGCCATATCTGCAAAATAAAGTCAGGAGATTTTAAGCACAACATCAAGTCCAGTATTTTCAGTTGTTAGTGTTCTACATGGTTCATAAACTGCATCATTGTTCTAGCTCTTTGGCTGGCAGTGTGTGTGATTTCTTCTCACTTGTGTGTTCCTTTAACTAGGAGTAATGAATTCTGCATCACAGAACGTGAAGATTCTGATGCAAGATCACCCAGTCCACCCCCTGCCACTGCCAGAGCAGGATCACTTCGGGCAGATAACACAGGAGCACATCCAGGTGGATGTTTTGAATGTCTCCAGAGGAGATTCCACAACCCTCTGGACAGTTCCAGTGTTCTGTCACTCACAGCTCAAGTTTTTCCTTTTGTTCCTATGGAACATCCTCTGCTCCAGTTTGTTCCCATTGCCCTCTGTCCTATCACTGAGCAGAGCCTGGCTCTGTCATCCCACCACTGTTCTTCA
Organism: Pogoniulus pusillus; assembly: GCF_015220805.1. Classification (NCBI taxonomy): domain Eukaryota; kingdom Metazoa; phylum Chordata; class Aves; order Piciformes; family Lybiidae; genus Pogoniulus; species Pogoniulus pusillus. The sequence goes on along the minus strand of NC_087287.1, from coordinate 17,463,417 downwards.
CCTTTATAAACATGAATGAGGTCACCCTTCAGGCTCCTCTGTGCCAAGTTAGAGCCCAGTTCCCTCAGCTTTGCTCACACAGGAGATGCTCCACTCTCTTCTGTCATTCCACAGTGGCTGAAGACTAATTTATACACGGCCTGCTTTGCTATGGAGACCCCCACAAATGTTTTTTTTCAGCCTAGAAAGTAAATACATCTCTAGAAAATACCTTTCAAGGTCAAAGTTTCTGCCTTGTAAACTACTTAGAAGACAAAGTATATGGCTTTGATGCATCTAGGAGTAAAAGAGAGTTCCATGAACATGACCTTCCAGTAAATGGAGTTGTGAGATGTACATTTGCATTTTCAAGATGGGCAACTTAACTGCAAACACCAAACCTCTGAGCCTATGGAATTGTTTCCCAAGGTAAGTTTTTACCACGCAGATAGGTCTATGGGGATGGAATGCCTGCCATCATCAGGGGCTCTCAAGCTCCACTGGGCTCCTGTGAGAAGGGGACTATTATGTAGAAAAAGGAGGAGCACAAATCATGACCAAGTACAAGCAGGAGTGCCAGAGAGTGATGGTGACAGTAAGCAAGCTTTCTCTCCAGACATATAGCTCTTCATACTACTGAATACTCCCAGGAGAACATTCACTAATTACATGTAGGCTGGTCTTGGATGAAAAAAGGAAATAGTCCTAGGGAATGAAGGACATTCTTTCATGCTTTGTCCTTTGTCTCCCTTGACTGCCTGTGTCTCTTCACAACATGGTCTTTCATAGATGGCACGAGGGGACCAGCATGAAGGGAAAGAGAGGATGAAGAATGAATGCCCTCTGTGGCTCTAATCCCATAGAAATCTCACCGCCTGTGCTCAAGATGAAGTGACCTAGACAGAGAAAGATGAGGCACTGCCACATTCCCAAAGCATTTCTCAGTATGTTGTTTATCTTGCTCCTTTTTCCTTAGAATTTGTTCTTAAGGAAGGTGTGCAGTCACCTGCCAGAAGAGCAGCTTGCTCTGAGTTTGTGGAGCAGCCACAGCACAACCTTTGCTGCTTTCTGCATGGAGGCAAAAAGTAATTTTCTCAGAGTGTTGGGGTTTAGTATTTCAAACCCCATGACTTGTCCCCAGTGCTAATGACAACAACAGAAGAGAGAAAGAGTCATAAGGATGGGCATAGCAAGATGTAGCACCAACTCACTACTAGACTGGGCCCATGTACTGCTAGAAGCTCTCTAGATGTGCCTTTGCCAGGCCCCTGGCAGCACTGCAATAAGTTGCCATCGGTTGGCTTGTGCCTGGGCCCTTGGGACGACAGAAGGCTAAGTCATTCTCAGGACCAAGTTCTGTGGAGCTGCAAAAGGCTCAAAGCTCCCTTGTGTAAACACCTTAGAAAACACATGTCTTGGGCAGATGCAGTTAGGGAAGAGCATGAGGAACATGCTGCTAGAACCACACAGAGGTAAGGCCCTGTCTCTATGTGCCCAGTAGCCACTGAGCTATTTTAAGTACCATACAAGCATACAGAGATACAAAGCATTTTGTGATCTTGGTGAGAAGCAAAGCTATGGAATTCCAGGCTCCAGAGATCCTAGTGCTGGCTGCAGGGCTTGGTTTCAAGTTGTTGGCTCAAAGGCAAGCAGGAGTAAAAGGGAACAGGAACATCCCATGTTGCATGTCTAGGCCAGTTTGAGTAGTGGCTCAGAAGTTTCTTAGGCCATTCACTGTGGTACAAATCTTATTTGAGGCAACTCAGGTCACACCTACTGCAACTTGACTTTTACTGAAAGTCATCAAATTAGTTTTAAATATTGTTTTGCCCATTTATTTTCAAATTCATCAAAGAATCTCAGTGGCAGAGTTAGAATGAAAATGATGTTTTATCTAGTTTGTGTGCAGGAGAGGATGTGGCAAACAATGCTGATGGTTGGGAAGGAGATGGAAGAAGCCTTCTCTGTGAAACAAAGACATGCCACTGTGTAGTAATTCCCAAGTCTTTTAAAGTTAGGACAGAAGTTGACTGTGACTTGTTCCTTCAAACTGGCCAGTCCAATTAGCAGCTATTTCCCCTTGCCCTCTTCGGTTTGGCCTAGATTTGAGCTGATGGCTGGGGGATAAATGGGGCTAACTAACTAGCTCTTTTGAAGATACACTACAGGTCTATTTGTGACGTGGAGCCTAAGTCCAGGGAATGCACCAGACCTCCTACCTCAGGATGGAGCATGAGTTCTGTCCAAGTGGGGCTTGCTAGACTTTTACTGAATTTGCAGCTACTTTTAATTTCAGTGGCCTTGTTACAGAACAAGCTTGTTGGGTCACAGTGGCAGTTGCTATGGTGGCAGGGAGGAAAAGGGGAAAAAAGAATTGAGTATCATTTCTGTAGCTTGTGTTTTGCTAAGAATAGGTTGCCTAAACAAACTTGGTACAAGCTTGCTCTCTGCTGCTGAAATCCATTCTTTCCAAGAATGCCACTGTTATGTCTGTCTCCAAAATCCACTTTAAGACAAAGCCACATTTCCTTCCTCAATGTAGTAAAAGATTTTTTATGAAAGAGGAGCCAAATCTTTAGCAGATCACAGTAAAAAGCTGGTATAGGTCTCTTTCCAGTGGTCTATTAATTAGCTTTCACTATGTGGAGTAGCTGTATTCTGCTGCCTTCCACTGTAATGTTCAGTAGCAGCACACCACAGCAAGAGCACCACATTCTAATGTGAATTACCATAAGCAACTTAACTGCTAAACACTCACTGGAAGAATAAACTCACCATATACTGGAATCTCATCCAAATGTTACTAATCACTACTCTGTGCACAGTCAGATGTGGTTCAATCATTATTTTAAGAATGAAGTGATTGCATGTTATCCTTTTAAACAGACAATTTTCTGGAGTCCTAATCTGCTGCTTCAGTATGCAGTATCTCTGTGTAAGTTCAGAAACCTGAAGCTCAGTAATCTAAGTTTAGAGTTCCCTCTTGTCAGTCACTTCATTAAAGTCTCTCAAACACATTCCTAGTTGGGCTACAAACTTGACAAAAACATATTGCTATGGAGAGATGCAATGGATACATTATGGCTGTCCACCTATATTAGTGTAGCCATTATTTGCCAACAGTCCCTTTAGCAAACAGTAGTTTTTCTGTACTAGTGCAGCACTTGGAGAAAGGGGTGGGTGGGTTTTTTTCAGTTGGATTATTATTACCACATTGTGCTAACAGGAACATCAAGCATATCAACATCCTTTGAGTTTTTTTGCAGTTCTTAATTCAAGCTAAAACTTGGGTGATAAAAATAACCCTATCTGGAATCATTATTTCTTCCCCCATTGCACAAGTTATGGCAATACAGAGAAGGAAGAGAGAGAACTTGATGGACACTAGGGAAGAACTCAAAGCAACCAAACCCAGAGGTCAGACAAAACCTGACAGTGGGGCTGAGTGGGAGAAGAGGAGGCAGTGGGGCTGAGCCTGGAGAAGAGGAGGCTCAGGGGTGACCTTATTGCTGTCTACAACTACCTGAGGGGTGGTTGTGGCCAGGAGGAGGTTGCTCTCTTCTCTCAGGTGGCCAGCACCAGAACAAGAGGACACAGCCTCAGGCTGTGCCAGGGGAAATTTAGGCTGGAGGTGAGGAGAAAGTTCTTCACTGAGAGAGTCATTGGACACTGGAATGGGCTGCCCGGGGAGGTGGTGGAGTCGCCGTCCCTGGAGCTGTTCAAGGCAGGATTGGACATGGCACTTGGTGCCATGGTGTAGCCTTGAGCTCTGTGGTAAAGGGTTGGACTTGACTCTGTGAGGTCTCATCCAACCCTGATGATACTGTGATATCTGAACTTTAGTAAGCTGTTGGTGGTTATGGTCAGTGGCTGCAAGGCTTTTTGAAATGTCTTAAACTGTGTTCATAGAATTGGTCAAAGTGGAAAGATCTCATCTTCCCTGTGCATGTAAAGCATCTGTTCTAAACTGGTTGTGTGGATGTGTTGCAGTATATGGAGAACAGTGTTCAAACCCTTCTTTCATTGCTCTGGGTGGCACCATTTTAAAAACCCAGCTTTCTGAAAGCTGGTGCCTGAGTCTACCACACATACTCCCTTCTGCCTTAAACTAAACTTTCTATGGAGAGGAAACAGTGTTGTGTTTTTCTGGTAAACAAGTAAAATAATAATGCAGATCAGGTGGAAAAGTAACTTAGTGTGAAATAAAACTGGAATTGTTAAAACAGGAGGAGAAGGAATCACAGAGGCTTATAGGATAAAATATTAATTGGGGAATTTTTGTTAAAGGTGGCAGAGTGGCCCAGATTTGACTGGACTTCTAAGGCTCCTTCACAGACATGGACTGAAAAGCAGCAAGGCCAGTCTCCATGTCTCATGTGTGCAAGTCCTAGAAAGAGAATCTTTCCCTCTATTCTCTTCCCTGAACTATGGACATACACTTCTTAAATTACCACAGTGAAATCTGGAGCTGCCCTTGTCTACCCTTTTGCAGAGAGAAGATGTAAATTAAGGATGAAATGTCTATCTCTGCAGTAGGTGGGGTGTGTGTATATGTTTGTGTTGTTAGCAGGTTTGGTGTTGCTTGCAAAACCATTCAGTTTTCAGAGGCAGTGACTGCTCAAAGAGTCCTGCTCAAAAGACAAACCAAGTCCTCTCTCAATTAAAAACAACCAACCCCAAAAACCCCACAAACCCAACACAGCGTTGTCCAATTATCCTTTTGGAAGTGGCTGGTGTGTTCAAGCTTTCCTTGTGATTTGCTTTGGCCACACAGTTAAGGAGGTGAGTTTTAATACCTAACAGCCAGGTATGAAAAACATATTAATGCAACCACTTTTAGTTAGGAGAAATAGATCTACCTTAAAGCAAATGCGTCCTCTGATCAGTCCGTAAGGAACAGGTCCATAGCACCTGGAATCTGTAGAATTCCTGAGATTATCACCTTCTAACCAGACATGTCCTTTAGGCACCTGTGGTTAAGCAAGATTGAAATGTAAAAAGAAAATAGAAGGGAATGGGATTAAACACAGTTTGCCTTACAATATCCTTTTCTCATTTCACGATTGTATAATGAACTAATTTTGCCTTGAATCTAGTAAGACACAGTGCCAAATTTGGAGGGATGAGGAGGAGTGCTCCAAAGTATCTGTTCTATCATGTGCTCAAAAACCAATGGTTTGCAACAAAAAATCCAAAATGGAGATGTAAGAGGTTAGGCCAATGTGACAGGGTCATTAATTTAATAGACTTCAAAAGAGGTCATTAGGATGTTGACTGAAAATCTGCCCTCCTGTCGCAGTAACAGCATGAACAGGGAAGCCACACACTCATCAACATCCTGGGGCCAGCACCAAGGCTAGACCTGTTAGTAGATTCATGATGAACTAAGTGGTAATTGATTGTGACATCAATTACGAATAATCTCATCATTTTATTGGAGTAGGCTTGTCAAAGTTCTAATTAAGATCACAGTTCATTCTATGTGCAGGCAGAATCCACAACACATTATATTGCAATAATGATGATCACAAAACAGCAAATCCCTTTTTATAATTTGGAAATTAATGATGGTGACATTATACTCTATGACAAAGACCTTTCGTTGCCTATATATATTATGCATCAACTCTATTACATACCATAGATTCGTGGCATTCACTCAGTGGCAAAAAGAGAACCAGCAACATAGCTGTACTAGTTGCCTAGAGGATAAAACTTTCCTAGATGAAAAAGTTGCAACTCTAAGTCATAAACTAAGATTTTTGATTAGAATATACAATACTATTTGATTGTTTTTTTTGCCTCTAAAAACATTTCAGATAAAAAGAACTTGGAAGTTACCAAATAAAATACTTCATTTTTCTGTTTCCAAAATTCTTAACCAGGCTGAAAACTTTAGAAGTAGTAACATGTTCTCAATCTAGATAATATTGAACATGACTTAACACACATTTTTCCAAAACCAAGCAAGCTGGTTAGGCACTTTTTTAGGGTGTCAGGTAGTGATAGGACTACAGAGAATGGATCCAAGCTAGAGGAGGGGAGGTTTAGATTAGACTTTAGGAAGAACCTCTTCACCATAAGGGGGGTGAGACACTGGAACAGGTTGCCTACAAAAGTGGTGGAAGCCTCATCCCTGGCAGTTTTTAAGGCCAGGCCAGATGTGAATCTGGGCAACCAGATTTAAGAACCAATAGTTTGTCTCTGACAGTGTTGAAAAGAGTTACTCTACATAGAAGGCATCTCTGAGCCTGTCCCTCTCCTCGCAGCCACCCCCTGCCTCTCTGCGGTGTGTCAGAGGGCACACATCTCTGCCTCAGCACTGGAGAATCCAGATGTGGAGCTGCAGGCTAGCTGCATGATGAAACCCTTTTGAAGCCTGCTGGTAATGTTTTCTTCCCCAGTCTCCTGTATAAACGAGTGCCACCTCCTTTGGTTTACACTGCCAATCTGCCAATTCTGTTGAATTCTTTACTACTTGTTCTCTAGGTCCTTCGATGTAGGAATTCCACATTCAGCTTGTCTGCCACTTTTGTGTATTGTAGTAGGCTTAGAGTGGGGGCAGGTGCATGGAGCAGCTTTCCTGGGAAGGCCAGCTGCTTTTAGCTAAATGAATTTTGCCCTTCTACTACTCAAGCATCTTTGTGAACAAAATAACCAACCACAAGTGAATTCATTATAAATAGTTTTAAAAAATGATTCTATCCAGAGTCAAGTGTCATTGCAAGTGGACAAATGGGTTTGATCTCATCACTGTCTACAACTACCTGAAGGGAGGCTGTAACCAGGTGGGGTTGGTCTCTGCTTCCAGGCAAGCAGCAACAGAACAAGGGGACACAGTCTCAAGTTGTGCCAGGGGATGTTAGGAGGAAGTTCTTCACAGACAGAGTGATTGGAATGGGTTGCCCAGGGAGGTGGTGGAGTCGCCATCCCTGGAGGTGTTCAAGAAAAGACTAGATGGGGCACTTGGTGCCATGGTCTAGTTGACTGGGCAGGGCTGGGTGACAGGTTGGAACTGGATGATCTTGGAGGTCTCTTCCAACCTGGTTGATTCTAAGATAGGTGCCTATTTGAGAGTATACCAACATTCTCTTCCTGTCTTCCTCAATGTTTCTGTGGTGTACAGCCCATTCAGAATTTGCAGCAGCAATTGTTAGGTTAGTTGGATGTCCATCTTCACTTACTTGCAGCATACCCTGCTAAAATCATTCACTGTGTCAACACCTCCCATGACTTTGTTTTTCAGGTGTGTGTTACAATGCAAAGCAGCGTTCTGACCTTTCTGGTGCGAACTCTCCTGTCAGCGTCTACCAGAACTACAAATCATGCAGCAACCTGCTGTCAGTTTGAAAGACCATCTCAGCAAATACACCTTCTCCTCTGCTGCTTCCTATGATTTCTTACTTTCCTCAGCTCATAGGCAGAATGTGAAGCTCATTTCTTACTATATGAAATAACAATATTCAAACACTACTAGACCTGCCCATCTTTCTTTCATGTTTCACAAGTAAAACAAGTAAGATGCTTCTACCAGCTGTAGTGTATCACTTACTACTTCTAATACTACATCTCATTACGTGTCTAGACAAGATATCCCTAGTTTGCATTAAAGCATATTTGCAATAAAGTGTATCCTGAAATTCACCACTTATGATAACTTTTACACTTCTCCATGGAAGGTCTGACAGGACTCTGTACCTCTAAATTTGTCATTCAGAGTACTGACACAATGTGTGATTCATCCAGACATAATACAGTGGAATACCTTTGTGTGGTGCCTGTCCATCATCTAGGCACTTAATTCTAGGTTGTAGTGGAGACAAGCAATAAAAAACACATGAAAATGTAAAACCAAATACCAGTGACAGGCTCTAATCATTAATTAAAATTTTAAAAAAAAAGAAGAAAGTTATTTACACCCCTTGGGATTAAAGGTTAAAGCCAGAATCCTTCGAGGATTTATGCACCAAGCTATTTCTTCTAGACCACATCACTAATTTCAGTGGGATTACTTAAACTGAAGAAAGCTGACTTTGAGTCAGCTCTGCAGAATCAGGACCCAATCTGAAAGGCTTCCAAGCTACACAAGTACAGTAGCTGGCAATAAGGTATATTTTTTTAATCAAAATAAAGACCAGCTAAGCATTGAAAACTTGTACCTGCACACCAACAGGCTGCTACTGCCAAAAACCCCAAGGCAATGGGACAACCACTTGGCTTGGTAATTCACAATGCAGCATTTTGGCCGTGGAACTCCTGGACAAAATTAACTGTATCTAAGCACAACTGAAATCACAGTTAGCATTACCACACACAGGAAGACTGTGGATACTAAAAATAATGACAAGAGCATTTCAATTGGAGCTAGGCAGCACTTCAGCTCTCCCTCACATGGAGGCCGGAATGAAGATGTGAGGTCTCACAACTGAACTGTCACGTTCCATACAAAGCCAGCAATTCCACAGCAGTGCAGGTTCATGCAGGAACATGCTGCCTCTGATTGTCTGCAGGCTGCTCTCGGCCTCAGCAGCCCTTGTGCCTCTGGTTTTGTGCAGATTATCTGAGGATTTATTTCCAAGGAACGCCAGTTCTCAGGCAGAACCAATTAGCTGAGGTGTAGCTTATATGCATGAGAATACAAGACACTGATCAGATACATGACTCTTCCCCCTTCTCCCTTCCAAGGCTCTGAGGGCTCCAATACAGGAGCAAATAGACCAGAAGAGCAAGATTGTCACTTGGAACAACTCAGCTTGTAGAAGTAGCTTATTCTGTTTCAGCTCTGACCAATAAGCATCTTTCACCACAACAATGGCTAAATGCACAGAGCTGTTGCCATTTACATGGTGGTATAGTTAAATTGGCAACACTGAAGTATAGGTGAAGTATTTGATGCACACTTATAAAACATCCACTTATGTAATGGTGAGGAGAAATCAACAAAGAATTCTATTCTAGTGGTCTTTTTAAAGGACAGTAAACTTTGAGTAATCTCACTAACTTTGAGATGAGCTGCCTGTGCTAACGAGCACACTAGAAAATTAATACACTGCAAATAAGATTGCAGATTAAAGCATCTACCTCTAAAATGCCCCCCAAATGCAAGCAAATGAAAATAAGCTTTTGTGGTATGGGTTAGTGGCTTTGTTTTGATGGGGGCTTTCTTCTGACTTGTGATCCTGGGGGCACTTGTAAAGGGGAGGTGCTAAAGATGGAGAAATGGGCATTTTCAGTAAGTAGAGAACTATAAACATGAATCTTTTGCAGTCTCTCCCTTTGAGATTCCAAGCAGTCTGTTTGTCAAAGAACATCAGCATGTCCAATCAGCTGGGAGTAGGTGAAGTTTGAACTTTGGTAAGGTCACAGGTATTCACATCACCTCCAGCAATATCAAAGTTTCAAACTTAAGAAGAACTTTACATCATTCTCATCTTTTCTTTTCAGTTCAGAGGCTTCCTTCTTGAGCTATGATAAGAACTAATCTCAGTGCTGGACAAAAGAATAAAGTCTGCAAGTTCTCATCTAACCCTTTTAAGGTCTATTTAAGTGCCTGCTACTTTGGTACAAGCAACAAATGTAATTGCTTTATGGCCTGCGGGTGTTCATTTAACAAAAGAAGCTTTTGTGAATAAACCACAGGTGTTACCTTTCTTGATTAAAGTGAAATATGATGAAAAAATCTACAATATCAAATGACAAATTTACTAAATAGTGATTAAATTGCCTTATTTAAGTAAATTGCATCTAGTTAGGCTAAAACATCCACCACAGAAATGCGGGAATTTGTTTTATCACTCTCTACTTAAAGTCTCACATAACTGGTCCCTAATCCTTTATTTATTAATTCAGAACCAAGAGTGAGTAATGCTTCGCAGATACTGCTTTTTAATGATCCAGTTGCTCTAGGCACCAACTCAGTAGGCTTATCATAAACGTTGTTCATATTAAGGTTCCCATCTATATAAACCCCAGCAACATTAATTAGCTCAGGCTTTTCAAAATCTGCATAAGCTTTTCAATTTGTTTTTTTTTCATGCTGGAAAAAAGCTACAAAGTGGCAGTAACCACACTGAAACCTTAGCAGTACAGCACACCTTAAATCAACATCTTCCAAGTGTCACCACAGAGACTGAATTACCTGGAGTTTAATGCTTCTTAAAAGAGTATTAGATAATGAATTCACTTTAAATTCATAGCAACTTCCAAACAGCTTAGCGTTTTCTTTTCACTTACTGAACAGTTTAAGCTGCTTATGAAGGCAAATCACATCCTAGGCTACATCAAAAGCACTGTGGCCAGCAGAGGTGATTGTGCCACTTAGCTCTGCTCTGGTGAGACCTCACTTGGATTGCTGCTCTGGAGCCCTCAACACAGGAAGGGCATGGACCTGATGGTGCAGGTCCAGAGGAGGGCCTCAAAGATATCAGAGGGCTGGAATACTTCTCCTGCAAGGACAGGGTGAGTGAGCTGGAGTTGCTCAGACTGGAGAAGACTCGAGGGAGACCTTAAGAGCAGGTTTCCAGTACCTACAAGAAGGCTTCAGAGGGACTGTTTACAAAAGACCTGCAGTGATAAGCAGTGGTTTGAAATTAGAGATGAAGAGATTTAGACTGGATGTTACCAACAAGTTCTTTACCATAAGGGTGCCAGAACACTGGAATAGGTAAAAAGAACAGTCCAGTTGAGGAGAAGAAACAGGAGAAGTAGATTAATAAAAGTCTGTTTTTAATTCCCCATGAATAATTTTGTTTTGATGAATCAGGATTTTGATTTCAAGTTACCTTTCAAAGTTCAAGGTTAGCTCTAGTCTGAACTCTCAGTACTAGGACATAAAGGGGTCTGCAAACTGACCAAATACACCAATTCTGCTTTCACATCAGACATTTAGCCTAGCTGCTGCTTAAATTTATGGCATAGCTTTTTCTCTCAAGCTTCTAAAGCACTAGACCTGGGGGGGGAAGAAAGAGTAAGATATTTCCTTTCTCCTGACTCAAAACTATTGAAATACTAAACCATGAGTGTAAACTAGCTATTAAGATACTAAGGACAAAGGGAAAAGGACTAGTGTTTGGAGAACTTTATTCTGAATTGCTGCTTAGGATATTTTAAAGAGACTATCCTATGATATTGAACATTCTGAAGTACCAAACCACTTTTCAGTGTCTTACATTGTGCATCCAAAACCTGTAGTATTTGTCTAGTGATGAAGTTAGTGTGGTGTTTAGCATTTTGTTACTTTTAGGACCCACATAATACTGCTACTGCAGTTGACAAGGACCGTTTAAGTGTTAATAACTCTGCAGACAACCACTTCTCTGGTCCACAAACACAGCAAGATGCATTATCTCTGGAGTCTTGTTAGCTCTGGAGTTAACCACGAGACAAAGAGATGCCATCTCCGCAATGAACCTCATTTTAGCAGAAGGTAAACATACTTCCTCCACATCAGCTAGTCTCACAGCATTAGTGGTGTGTTGTGATCGATTACCAGCAGAGTGTTGCTGAGATATGGATTTGTATCTCAGCTTTTTATCGCTATGACTTGCAAAAGGCAGTTCCTTATTTACAGACTCTAGCTGTATTAAGTGACATTATTAGGTACTACTTTTGTTTAAGTGACACAAAGGCTTAGCATATTGGTGGTTTATGACACACAAGCTGGTTTCATCTGATGATTTACCCCTCACTTTTTCAATTTGTAAATAGGAGCTGCAGTGCAAGAACATATGGTACTAAAGAATTAAAGCTGAAGTAAATGGCATTAAAACAAATTCAAATAAAACAATAGGCTACTCAAGCTGAATTATAAAACTGGATCTGTATTAAGACTTTTAAAAACAGGAAACAAAAACCTAAATATGAAAATTAACCCTTTTTAATGATCAAAAAACCAAAATAGAACCCAGGCTTCACATTAACAGTAGTGTGTGACAGTGCATCTAAGCACTGAAATCCCTTAATCTATAAAATACAGCATCAGAAACACTGACCCAGTCTGTGCAGACTAAACACAATTCCTACTAACATGACACTTTTGGGGTGGCAAAAGAAGCAGCTGCTCAGCTGTGTTAAACATGTTTTACTGCCATTATTCTGACATCTCCAGTAACTGGCTAACTCAGAACACCTAAACCACCAGCTAGCAAACACTGTGTATATCTCTATACCTATCTATCTATCTATATATAGATTTTTTTTTTTTAGGTTATTTTAGGTTTCTTCCTTGGCTAAACAGTAACACAATTTCATTTCTGGTAAAACTAAATGCTCTGTCCTCCCCTTCAGGGTGTAACAGAGAATGAGGTCCTTCCTTCTGTCCACCAGCGACAGAGGTGAAACAGAAGCTCCACTGGCACTGGCTCTTGATCAGAAGGGCAGATTAGAGGCAGGTGCCTGAAACATTGCCTCAGTGCCAGAGCAGAAGAAACATCAAATTGAAGCCCTCGGAAAAGGCTCTGTATTGTTCCCTTTCTGGTCCTAGGTCTTGACTAAATCCAGAAACCAAAACGTAGACAAGGATTTTGCCATGACTTTAATAAGTACAGCATCCACTTTAGCTACTTTAATACAAATGAAGCACCAGTACCTGACAGCACACTGTTGAAGCTGAATGTCTCTGTGGTAGCTAAACTCTAAAGGGATTGATCCATCACAAACTGTAGCTGGTTGTAATGAGTATTCCACCAAATCCTCTACCTTCCCATTGCAGGACTTTGGCTATGGGCCAGGTGCTAATTCTTATGCAAATTGTGAGGATGAAGTGGCTATGAAAAGGCAACAATCTCCTTCCACTTCTGTAAGATTCAAAATACTTGTGCAAAATCAGATGTCTCCACAAGGTGCTGAACAGAAGTAATGGTCAGGCTTGCTTTTGGGGAAAAATCAAGCTACCTTTTTCTGTGATCATGATTTCCAATGCATAAAAAGAAGCTGCTGAAAACATTCTATCCCAAATGTTTCCACACTTCTGTTAGGTCTACCTGCGTAAGTACAAGTGAGCATTAAGAATATTTCTTCTTGGTCATTTCACTTTGTTACCTGTCCAAAGGACACCTTAAAAAAAATGACTGCTTTTGCAGCCCTACTTAGAAAATCAAAATACTGTTACACTGACATGTAGAGATACACCGAAGTATAATTTTGAAAGCAAAATCCTCAAAGTTATTGCAGTGACAAACCTTTAAACACTAGGAAGTGTTTTGTTAAGTTTTGACTTAAGACCAAGCCCTGCAGTCTGCCATCTGTACTGCACCTTACACACAGAATTTGAGAGGGTTCTCCCAGGGAAGAAAACCTAAGCAAAAGGCAGAGCAAAAATATCTGACTATACTTCCCAGGGAGACAAAAGACACAGAGAAAGACAGCTTGCCATAAACAGTTTACAGATTACATTTCACTGTACATACACAACAAGAAAGAGTAACTTATGAAGATGATACTTTGTGATTTATAATGATACTTAAATATTACAAATCCTCTACAGACTACCAGGCCTACTGAACTAATCATTTATTTACAAAGCAAGAAACTCTAATACTTACATAGCTGTGACTCTTAAGGAAATCTGAAGGGTTGCTTGTGCAGACTTTATCCCCTTCCAAGCCAATTACTCTTTTACAGATATTTGATTTGGGGTCATTTGGGCTTTTCACAATAACAATATCTCCTCTGAGAGGAAAAACAGAAACAGAAGAATACTAAGTACAAACTATTTGTGCATCAATACATATTAATGTATATTAAAGATACTTCCTTGTCCTGAAAATTCTTGTCTACACCTTTGGTTTCTTCAATGAGGGCAATTTTACACATAGATTTTAAAGTACAGTCAGAGATCTTTTTTGTTACTTAGCTCATTTATGAAACATTTAAGACTATATTTTGCCTGACAATGCTGTTAATAAATTTAACTGTTGCTACATAAACATGGAACACAGCAGGTTCCCTGTTCCTAAATGTTACTGATCAAATGTTATTCTTCAAATGTGATAAGACCTCATATTACTTTTGCCTCCTGGTTATGCACATCAGATTGTACAGTGAAACAGACCGCAATAAAATGAGTAAGAGCCTTGAGCCTACTGTGCTGTACAATACAGTACTAAAATAACATTTGATAAATGGCACTTAGACCATGTGGTCCTTTCCCTAGCAACCTATCTGAGCACAGGAATACACAGCTTGGTTTTCAAGCAAGACAAAACTCCCTAGAACAGTAACATTCCCCCTCCAGAAATGTTTTAGGAGTTAATAAAGGCTGTGTAAGTGCCATAGATGCTGTGTAAGTGCCGTAGAACTCTACCTGAATTCTGACACGTTGTGCAATAGGCTGCGTGTGCTGGTTAACTTCCATCAGACAAGAGAGGAGATTCATGAAAAATTACAACTTAGAGGCACAAGAATATATGAAAAATAAAGGAAAGCTAGAATGCAGTTACTGTCACACTTGGGAATGTAAAACCTAGTCTCAACAAAAGGAGCATACTTCCGAATGCAATAAAAGTGGCGGCTAAGGTTCTCCGAAAAGACAATATCAGAATTTTGAATGGTTGGTTCCATTGAAGGTCCAGAACACTGTGAATTAAAAATAAATGAGAAAAAAAAATTACTATTTCCAATTAGTTTTATCTAAAGGCATTAACAGACAAATTATTTGCTAATAAATTAGGAAAAGGTTCAATGTAAAGAACAACTGAAAAAGTGAGCTTCTCCAAGGAACACCTGATACATTGCAGCCTCCAGAGCACCTTCAAATGTCATGGCTTTGTATTTGTTCAAGATTGGTCCTGAACTATGCTGGCTGCTACAAGGCCCTGCAGATTCACTTCAGCAGCTAGAAAATTACTAGGGACAGCACTTTAGCTCTGGGGGCTTACTGCCTTCTTCAGCATCTGCAGAAGAGTTACCACAGAGCAGCATCTGCAGAATAGTTACCACAGAGCAGCATCAGCAGCTCACTAGCAAACTTCACTATGTCCAGCAGCAGTATCTGCTGGGTTTAGAACCTAGGGAGGAAGTGGCATAAAACATCCAGAAGTCCCAGAGCTGGGAATGAGCATTTCCCATGGCATTATTAGTGACCTCAGGCTTTCTGGAAGAAAATACTCTCTCCAAAATGTCCAACACGAGTTTTCTATTTGCTTCAGTGCTACTTCAAGCAATAAATTAGGAAAAAAATATGACTGTCTCAAGTAGAAATAATTTTTCTAAAGGCTGAACCCACTTTCAAAAAGGAGACATTTACTAAACACAGAGTGAAAAAGCTATAAACAAAACTGAAGTACTGACGTTATCACATATAACAATTTTGGTACTATACTTTTGTTTTCTTTAAGGGTCATGAAAATGAAGAGTTACCACAACAATTCCTCCAAGGTACTCAAAGGCACAATGTGCTATGCAGCCATACTGCACAGTGTACCCCAGAAAGCGAAAGGTTTTTCCTAGGACATCACGAAGCATGGCACAGTGTTACGTCCTTCAGCTGGTTCTGGTCTACAGCAAAACAGAACAACATCATTTAGTTGGTGACAAAACAGCCTCACAGGTACAAAACTATCTTGTGCCTCCACCAACTGAAGGGCAGGGTTTGTTTTTTTTAATCAATTAATAAAATCAACAAATAATCAGATGTGTCTGAGGAGACAAATGTAGTTTAAACTCAAATGCCATCAAGAAGTCCATGTCTACAATCAATGGATCCATCTCATCACCTCAGTAGTGAGATTCAGTTGGGTAGGAGCCAGACTTAGAAAAATATTTGCAAACTAGAGAAATTAATTGGGGGGAAAAGTGCCAGTGCTCTTTGCTGACTCGATGGGATTTTACTCAAGACAGCACTCAGGCTTTTCTGCCATGTCTAAGTATCTGCAATAGTTACAAGAACATCCTCCACTAGGTTTTGCTGAAGGGACTCTGGAAAGCTGTCATCATAGCTTTAAGTGCTGGCTTTGACTTCCTGAGAGGACCACATATTTTAACTCAGATAAAGTTATTTATTAACTGTTGATAAGAATTATTTTAATCACATGAAGACAGTGCAATTTAAATCACTGTGTTTTTCTTTAAGCACTAACTAGTATTTAATCACTCAAGAGCAGAACAGAGAAGCAAATAACCATCTGAAGCGATCTGAAACAACATTCACAGAAACTACACCAAAACTTTAAGTGACCTGATAAACAATCAGATGATAAAAAGCTTGCAAAGTAGACAAAACTAGAGATAAGAGAGTCTTGAATGTTCTGCCAGTGGAAGACTACACTAGAAAAAGGACATGTTGTTGATGAGAATTCTGGAGGTTTTGCAGAGCTTTCCTTTGACTGCATTTCCATTACCAAAACACCTGCAGATCACAATAAGGCAGCATTAGATTGTTCTGTTCTCAGACTTCCTCCTCAAAATAGTTGAGTAAAATTTAGGATCAGATGCAATTTCTGCAATGGACACTCTACAGAAACTGAAATGGCTTCACTGTAAACAAGTTCTGGAGAGCCAGGGAAGTGGTTTGCTCTTCTTGGCCCACTATGCTATGAAAAGTATGGACCTACTCCTTGCTTTCAGGTTGTCAGGGATTGAGGTGAATCTGCTGATGTTCAATCCCATGCTACCATCACGCCAGCTTCAAAATGAAAGTGCTGGGTGGAGCACAGTATCATGGGGCTTGAAGTTCAGAGTGCCATGGGAGAGGCTTCCTGTTCCAGTTTCGGGGTGTTGGGCAGGCTTCTGCATGCTTGGGTCAGGGGAACTGTTTTATTACTGGCTTCTGCATTTTGCTGCACTTTTGCACACAGGCTGAAGTAACTGTGTTTTGGATCATTTTCTATCAAACTCTTTATCACAACCGAGGCTTTTTGTTACTTTCCATCCCTCTCTGTGGTGAGAGAGGGGAGCTTGCAAGAGTGGCCTATGCTAACCCAGGGCACAGGGCCAGAAATGCTGTGAGCCCAGAAACATTACAGGTGATGAAGGTGGAGTTACAGCCGAATTTGAATTGCACCGCTACCATGAACCACAACTGTCTTTTGAGAAAAGCACATCATCAATGCTTCTAACAGCATCTTCTAGAAAGAGACCCTCATAGTGCTTCTCAGTTGAGGCAGACAGAAAAAATACTCCACAAGCAGCCTTTATTTCATATCTGTGCTTTAGATACTGACAGTATAGAATTAAGGCACCTGTAGGTACTACACATGAAAAAGAACTGCATAAACATTGTTAGCGTCCAGAGTAATTAGCTGTTGTTAGTTGTGCCAAATACAATAGCAACAACAGACTCATTATGAGAAAATGCAAGCCTCTTATGCCAACTAGGAAGTGGGTTTATTTTTTATTATGAAACTACAAAAACCTGTCATATATCTCTGTTTGAAACTCATGGCAACCATTGCGCAGTTAGGCTGAATGATGCATACTTGCCCATAGTAACAATGAGCACTCATCCCTTACATTTCTTGAGCAGTAATTCAGCATTAGGAGGGAGGGATAGATTTGTACATTATTCAAGGCAACACAAGGATCAGAGTGCACTTTACCTACACTTTACCTACAAGTAACTTTATCAGGTCACTTAAAGCTCCTGTAGTATAAAACTAACCGTAATGATAGAGCATGAGTGAAGAGGTCTCATGCTCTCTTCTAGTTTTCTTAAATTCTTTAGCTCCAAGACATGGATTTCACCAGTCCCAAGTTATAAAAAAGTGGCACATGGATTTTATTTTTCAAATGCTCACACTTAGCAGATGTTCATGAGAATAATAATTTTTAGAAATCTTAGCTCTTACATAAAGTTTTTTAGTACTACTTAAAGTTATTTTCAAATTAAAGTATACACACACACACCCCCAGATTGTACACAGGTTGAACTTAAGAGGTTTGTTTTTAACATTAAAGTCCATTTTCAGATACTACAATCCTGAGAGCCTCCACGTAGTTTTAGGCAACATCTTATAAAATTCTAGTTTATTATCAAACTTTATTAAACTCTATAGTTTATTTAAAAACACTCCACAGATTATTTATCTTACAACTGCTGAAGCTTAAGCATCAGTAAAATGTAATTGTTTCCTCAGAAATCTTTATCAGTGCATTTTAAAGACACTGCCCTACTGTCGATCACAAGGTAAACAGCTGAAGTTTTTTCCTCACACCACACAATTTTAATACAAAGTGCTGCCAGCATGCAGCTCTAACAGATACAGCATAAAACCATTAAGGCAAATAAAACAAATTAAGTCACAGCTCCCTTGAAAACTTAATGGATGCTGCATAAACATCCTTATTGCAGAACTAATGACATAAAATCTGTTGTTAATTACTTCCAGGTTCTACCTACTATCATATAGTAGGTAGCTGAAAGTTTGATACTTAAATAGCTATTAGTCTAATACCAATCACAGGCATTAATTAGAAAATGCTACACAACCATATTATAATGTAGAATACAATTTTTTCTTTCACAAGAACTGCAGATTTCTCCCCTGCATTAGATAAAATATAAAACGTAATTATTATCATCATCTATTCTCTTTTCCTTACCTATTCTATGCCTTTGTCCTTTGAGTCTTTTTTTGTTTGTTTGTTTATAAAATTAATCACGGCTAGCAGGGTGGAAATCACTTTGAGCCTCATGAATGACATCCAAGAGATGGGAAAGGATTAGTTCTCAGTTGCTGCCAGTTATAGCGCCAGGTGGCTTTTTCTGCAGCGAAGGTGTTACCGATAATCCCATTACATTGGTACTAAATCTTGCAGACATCAAAATTATCACCAAGGTTCCTTTTCATCCCATCCTTTCCAAATGACTGGAAGTCGCTTCACCTGAAAGAAGTCAAATCCACATGCAGCTGCTGTTTTAGCAGCCAGCAGACTCCCTGAGAATGCCAATCGTGATCCAATTTCGCTGTGCTGGTGGCCCCCTATTCCCTGTCCAATAATACATCTGTTAAAAAATCCTACAGCTACAAATCAAGTTTAATCCTACCAGGGACCTCATGTTGGTCCTGTCTTCCAAAAAGGCAGCAGGTTTTGCCGTCTATCTCTGCTAGTGTCTGGGGAATACTCTTTAAATCCCAGCCCCACTTAGAAGAATAAGCTAAGGATCACAAAACATGACCTCAAAAACCCTGATATGACTATATTCTGACCCAGAGGCATTCATTCTAGGTGAAGATTAGAACTTTGCATAATAAGATTACACAGCAAGTGAATGATATCAAGGGACTATCCATATGCAGCCGCCTGGCTTTCTATAGAGAGCCTGTGCTCTGCAATATGCAGTGCAGGCGAAACAGAGCTTGGTCTTTCTAGCTGAAATAAAATAGATTCACATAAATTAGTTGGCCATTTCCAGATTCTTAAATCCCCTATTACATCTTTTATTGACAGCTCCTGTGAGGATAGCACAAATGGTATTCTCTTTGTAGTCTTTGCTTCTGTAACAATCACAGTCTAAGGCAAATGTACATAGGTTGTCTAGAAATTAGTATCTTTTTTGCTGTAATCTTGGATTACAGTGTGTACATAATAAAATTAGGAAATCAGTGAGCAGATTTATTTCCAGATAACCAATGGCATTGTGTAAGAGTTTAACATACGGCGCCAAAATCTTTAATACATGAAAATCAAAATCATAGCAAACGAAAGTGTGCTAAACAAATTATTTGACTTGGTGTTAAATAAACTGTAATATACAAAAATATCCAGTTACATTTGCTTTACATTAACTTTAATTTTGAGTTGTCACTGATTATCTAGGTATAGTTTATCATTTTTTCCTTGGCCAACAAACCCCTCCCGTGGCATTCTCCACTTCTAAGCAGCTTTGCTCACATAAGGTAATCCTGTAACTTCAAAAAAACCTGAGGCTGCTACTTCTCCAAACAAAAAAAAACCACCAAACCTTTGACTAGGCTGTTTAAATATTTGTTTGAGCTATTACCTATATTCTGCATGAAATTAATGCTGCATGTGTTAGAAGAATGAAGGGCATATATTGTATTTACTGGGAAAGATTCTTTCCATATCAAATCCACAACTTAATAAATATTAGATGTTTTAAACAGTCTAACTATAATCTGAGGATCTCAAAATACCAAAAGCAAAACAAGGAACAATTTTCAGAAGGACTTTCTATGCAGGAGGTCAGGCAGAACATGATTTGTATTTCTAGCTGTTGGTTTTCCTAAGGAAAAACATTGGATTCTGCCTAGCAAATCAGAAAATGCCTGGTGATATTCTGGAAGAAGATTCTTCCCATGTTCACTGTACTAGCCACTGACAGCTTGTCTCCAACAAGTGCTCCTTCATCTAGCATTCTAAAGCTGACAAGGAGCTCAAATTCTGTAAACAAATTCACATAATGCAATCCTCTGGTGTTAAACAACTAGAGACTACCCACAGAAGAATGAACAATTTTTCAAAACACATTAAGTATCTTTCACTTGTTCTATTTACCTTTGGGAAGCAACTCCTAACAATCCCACCACCCCATATAAAATGTTGTATCTATAGTCAGATGCATTCCTGGGCTTCTATCTCTCTCCCCAGCTCCACGCACTTGTCTTTGCTGAACAGTGAAATCTAAATGCTGAGCAAAGGCATGGTTGTTGGTGGCAAGTGTGAGGCTATAAGGGATGCTGAAGTAGTCACTTAAGAGTTTCTTGTAAAGGACAGATGCCAAAGTTCTAACAGACGGCACAGTCATTCTGGTGACGGAGAAAAATACACTGCGTCTATGTGACAAGGGTCAAATAATTACATCCTAAGCTATATGCATTGCTCTTAAATCCAAGCTTTAAAATAAAAATCACTTTTTAAGGGACAGAATTAAAACTAGTTTCAAATATTTGCATAACAAAGAATTACAAGTCCGATTTTCACACTATTCTTAACATCATGACCTTCCTACTGAAACTGAAGTTGTCCATGGCTCACATGTCCCCTGCACTCCCTAGTGCTGAAGCACCTTCTAGTACACAGGCATTTTTGGAAATACTACTCCAAGAAGTGACTAGAAAAGAAGTAAATAATTTCCTCATGCACTGATGGGTTTTAAAAATATTATTACAAAGAGGAATCTTTGCTGGTATGAAAACCCAAACAAACAAAACCACCATAAAACTCCAAAAGCCTTCTACAGCAAACAAACCACCTTATTTCATGTACACCATCACCAAGATTGTTTGGAAAGAAACAGTGTCTCAATCTTACTCCCAATCTTAGTTTCAGGTTAGAGTGGTACTCCATAGCAGTTTATTAACACAGAGATGACACAGCATGAGATCTTGACACA
Source organism: Pogoniulus pusillus (assembly GCF_015220805.1). Classification (NCBI taxonomy): domain Eukaryota; kingdom Metazoa; phylum Chordata; class Aves; order Piciformes; family Lybiidae; genus Pogoniulus; species Pogoniulus pusillus. The sequence continues at coordinate 17,442,146 of NC_087287.1, read as the reverse complement.
AACAGTAAATCAAACCTGTTCCTAAACATTTGAAAAATACAAAACGAAAAAAGAACAGTTCTAACACAATCAGAACATAAAATGTCTGGTCATCACTACCTCCCAGGTATGAGCATCACCTTTTAATGAAGTATCTTATGCATATTCTTATGCAGTTTCAAAAAAATGTGTTAAAAACAAAGGAAAGAGAAGAGTCAGACAAAAGTGAACTCAGTATTTCCATTTTCAAGTTATCTGAATGGAATAAAAATGCAAATCAACTGCTTTTACTCTACATTTTGATGGCTTTTCTAATTTGCTTCTTGGTTACAAAGTTCCAAAAACACACATGTACACAGATTCAACTACACAATCTGTCAATTTCTGCAGTGAAAGCAAACTGTAATCAGTACTTTTTCCTCATTAGTCACTAACATTTTATTGGTCATTTCTGAGCCAGTTTACATATAAAACACAAGTTCTGTATGTTCTTCTTCACTTACAGATACAAGTATTAAAAGAAGTTCCAAACATCAATAGATGAGTGCAATGATATTCAGTCTAAGTTAATCCCCAGACATCCAAATCCATGAATAAAAATTCATCAGTTTTAAATACACTGAGCCTATTAAGCAAGAACAAAAGCATATGCACAAAAGAGCTTTTAATATATTTCAAAGCCCACAAGAGCTGTGGTCTCATTAAAATTATAAATTACACAAACATGGAATAAAGATTCAAACTGCAGTGCAGCTAAGCAGATTACAGAAAACCCCGCGTTCCATATGATAACACACCATGGCCCTCCCAGATGGGGGCTTGGAACAAAAAGGCCATCACTGTAGCTAGGGAAAACCTCCTTGTGATCTCTGGTTTCTGTTCAGCAGATGACAGCCAAATAATATGTTGATTATTCTGTTTGTGCTGCTAAGCTTGTAAGATGGAATAAAAGCGATATGATCTATTGTGAACTCAATGCTAATGTGTTGCTCCACTCATAAATAATATACTGAATTTATTCTGAAATTATCTTTTTATCTGAGTTTCAGGTTTTAAATGCATGAACTCAAATAAAAAGCCAGTATAAACTATTATTTAATTTGATGGCTTAAAGTAACAGATACATCTGACAGTAAGTGAGAAAACCAACTATTTAGTGAATTAAGTAGATGTGCCTTTCTCAAATTTAGCAAATGACGACATGCTGATGTGCAGAGTACCTCCAAGATGCTGAGCACACTCTATCACCAAAAGCTCCATTATCAGTGATACCAGATTACCAAAAAGGACCTATAAAGGCTTATATTACCACAGACAGCCTCCCTGAATTCAAATAACCACAAAAATACTTGTAAAATAGAAAACCAGTATAGAAGTCACCATAACTTCACTAATATTAGTGTCCTTGACTGAATTGCCTCTTCAAAACTGTAAATTTGTTTCATAAGTGATCAGATTACTTCACCTAAGTTTGCTAACTTTACTTGTTCCAAAAGCACAAAATTTGGCTTGCTTTTTCTTTTTAGAAGACAAAGCAATGACTGGTCATACACCTCCTTTCACAATTATTGTGTACACGCTGAGAAGATAGATGATCTTCCTACAGTTTAATGTTTGTGCATTTTCATGTCAAAAATTCTATTTTAAAAAAGTGCTGTGGCTTGGCAACAGCATGAGAACATCAAGTTCAAACACAGCTTCACACTTCTTTTATCAACTGTGCTACCATTGGTCCAAGATGAAAGGTGGACACATGCGGCTCAAAGACAGTGCAAGCATTTTCTAAGAAATATAAAAATGTACTTAAAAGATGCTCAGGTACCTTTTTTCCTTTGTCAGGGGCACAGAATCTGCTCTAATTCACAGAAATAGTGAAAATAAGGAAATTAGAATCAAATACATGGAAGACTTAAGACTAAAAGTTTAGATAAATCGCTTACTCCAGAACAAGTCCCCCACTGCTCCTTGGAACACATCCATGTGCATTTCAGCTCAACTCTTGCTTTTTTTTTTGCATCAATATCTTTAAAAAGGGAATTCCTCTTTCCATGATAAACAGAAAGGAAATAGTCTCTGAAATATACCAGTAATCTCTAATGCTTATTAAGACAATGCTATCAACTCACAATTCAGTTTTGGTATTACTGTTCTGAAAGTTTCAATAATACTACAAAGTATATTTTTAATAACCTGAAGTTACAGAAACATGAAATATTTTTTTTAATGATTTATTACTGCCTTCAGCACATATCACTGCATCACATCTCCTCATTTACTTGCTTCTGTTTTAAAAGACCTGTTTAAATTCTATATGGTTATCAATTTTTTTCCACTGCTGTTCAGTATACCCACAGGGATGCAGTCAGGTAACTTCCATCATACAACTGCTATGTCTTAAACTCTCCTACTGATTGGTAAGTAGTCTTTAGGCTTTTTCATGCTAAAAACAAAAAAAACACCAGGCCTTTTGGTGTCAGAATTTTCAGGATTAAACATTCTTTCCAGTTGTTGGCTCATGGCCTGAAGATCCTGCACTTTCCAACTTATCTCATTCTAGCTAGTTCAAAGATCAGGAAAATGAAGCCATCTTCTTTGCAGCCATAATCCATGACCCATGCTGTTAGATACTTAAGAACATCTCAAAAGCAAACTACCTTGTTTCAGCTCCCAGCAGGAGCTCAGCAGGGCACTGGATCACATGACTGCAAGCCCTACCTAGTCAGGTGACTCAATAGCTAATCTGATTTGGTGACTATAAATCTTTAATCAGTACAATCTAATACCATCACATTCCAAAACTGATGAGGGAAGCAGCTTGGCGGTCTAACTGCAAAGGCTAAGAAGATTACAAATGAGAACTGCCACTAGAACACAGCTTTCTAGTTCTTTCCCATAGGTAAACTAAATGAAACAGTATCACTGATCAGGCAGACAGAAAGCTTTGAAACACAACGCACTGATGTTTTATTCCAAAATGGATAGCATTCTGCTCATTGCTGAGAAAAAGAGCAGACACTGAATCTTATAAAGCACAATTAAAATGCACAAAAACATCAATCTGAAATGAAAAAAAAAATACATACATCAATAACATTATCTTGCTCAGAAACACCACTCACACAGCACAGCTTACATTAACTGAAGGTCCTAAGAGTGTATATCTTCAACTCATGGGGGTCAGTGACAGCCACAACAGGTGTTTCCTCTTATCAAGGATGAAATAGCAGGAGCACACTTTAAGGCACACTGCTATTTTGGGGACACCAGAATTTCCATCAAATCCATAGGCTGCAGCTTTTGAAGATAAATGGCAAACATACCTGTAGATTAAATTCCAGACATAGTTTTCCCCAATTGTGTTGATTGCTCTCACTTGCCCCTTATATTCCTTCCATTTCTTTCCTTAGGGAAATCCTACCCCAAAGCATCTTAATTCATTTTCGAATCTGCATTTGGCATAGGCAAGCATGTGAATTGGATCAGCAAGTTCACAAGAAATGGAAAATAGAGAGCTTGATTTCTTCATACTACATTAGAATTTGCAGTTAAAATTGACAACATTTGATTGCATTTACATATGTGAGCTGTGACAAAGGTTTAAGCTTCTCCATTTCAAAGCAAGCTATGCCCATAATCAGCTGCCATAGCTCAGCTGACAACTGGCTGAGACACATTCTGATCGCTTGCAATTGTCTCTGTGTTCCTCAGTTTCCCTGAATTGCAATTCCACCCTTAGAGCAACACGAGTAGGCCTCATCTCTTATCAGCAATGCTCATCTATTTTATCAGCTCAGGAGACACTGAGATTTCCAGTAAACTCCATGCAAGAAACTCTAAAAACAGTAGGACCACAGTGAAAGTATTTTGTGGAAGTCTTTCCTATTTCAGGTAGTCACAACTCATCAGTCAGATCCTACACAAGTGACATTATTTCTTGTCATATTTTCAAATGTGTCCCTTCATTTTGTCCTCTAAAACAAATACTTCCAAATGTGTCCCTTCATTTTGTCCTCTAAAACAAATACTTCCAAATGTGTCCCTTCATTTTGTCCTCTAAAACAAATACTTCCAACTTCCAGTGAACAATAAACTGTATTGTCAATTCAGCAACAAATACATTAAGAAAACTTCTTGATATTCACAAGAAAGATGTTAAATTGTCCACTGCTTAACATGCAAAGAACCTTGGCCAACAGTAAAATGAATGCAATTTCACCAGCTAGGAAGATATAAAACTGAAATTTCATGCTGCTGAGTTAGATTTTTACATGAAGGAAAAACTTTTGAGGACTGCTAGCATATTACTGCTCTTTCTTGTTTATATTTAATACCAGAATTTCCCCCTCCCAAAAAGACAGGCTCAACAATCCTGAGTGTTCAAAACCCATAGCTTATAGCAACAACATCCAAGAAAGTAAAGGTTGAGAGGAAGGAATCATAGCATCAGAATCATTAGTACATCCTGCTGTGTGCAAATGTCTTCATGTGGCCTGGGTTGCATCTGAAACACTAACAGATGAAAAAACAAGTTCTTGTGGTTGCAGCTGTTCTATACAGTAATTGCCACTACATCAAGTGTTCATTTACAAAGCAAGCATACTGAGATGTTTCACTAATATAAAAGAAGCATTTTAATGTCTTTGCCTACAAGAAGAAAAGGAAAGACCAAGTTCTGATACCTCACTGATTATTCCATACATTCAGTTTAAGATGGTCGGTTGTAGTATATATACAAGGGCACAGCCTACTATCTGCAAACCGCCAATAAAAGACATTCTAATCTTCCAAAATATAGAAAGTAACTTTCTATGGTTAACAATAAATGCTAGTTAAGCACAGGAATCACATTTCCCACGTGAAACAACTTTTCCAGCTATAACTCCTGGTCCAGAGACATCATACTGACAGCGAGACTCTGCTTCCAAACAAGAAGTCTTAAGTCAATTATGAAACAACAGAGGGAATTTAAGTATACCTACACAGTCATTTAAACACCGTGAGGAAAACAAGACAAAGAAAACGTTTCACAAACACTTTTCCCTTCCTATGCCTCAGAGGAAATGCAAAACTAAACCTAATCAACATCTTGTAGCACAAGAGGTTCCACCTCAACACAAGGGGGAACTTCTTTACTGTAAGGGTCACAGAACACTGGAACAGGCTCCCCAGAGAGGCTGCGAAGTCTCCTTCTCTGGAGACTTTCAAGGCCTGTCTGGATGCGTTCGTCTGTGACCTGAGCTAGATTGTATGGTCCTGCTCTGACAGGGAGGTTGGATTCAATGATCTCTTTGGGTGCCTTCCAACCTCTGCCATCCTGTGATCCTATTGTCAAGGCTTGCACACAGGCAATTTTTGAAGGGAGCGATGCCGACAGTGCGGCATTAAGCCGCCCTTCACGACTGGCTAAACTTTCACGCCTTACTGACACTTCAGCCATCCTAAATTCCCGAGCCGACAGCAGGGTCTCCCCTTGGAAGCCAGGCCAGCGAGGCCGAGTCACCGACACCGCATTACCCGCCGCCCCCTCACGGCGGCCCCGCGCCAGGGCGGGACGAGAGCAGACGCGGCGGCTACCTCCACCTACGTGTCCCCTTCTGCCCCAGCCAGAGTCGCGGGGCCCCGCCGCAGCGGAACCCGACACCCCGCACCCTCCCGCCGCCTCGCCGCACTCACCGCTCTGCTCGCTCCCGGGCGCCCCAGCCCTGCCCCCGCCTCCTCAGCCCGGCACATGTGAACAACGCCGTCCCCGGTTGGAGAGCGAGTTTCCCAAGCCGCTTTGCTATTGGTGGAAAGGAAAGGGCTTGAATCTTCCCGGCGTCCCTTCGCTCCTGTCAACTGAGAGCGGCAGAGATGGCGGCAGCTGCGGCGGCCGGCGCTGCGCCGCGGGGCCCCGGCGCCACTAGCTTCCAGCGGAAGGCCGCGGCCAGCAGCCGTCTGGCCGCCCTGCCGGGCACTCGGCCTTCCGTTCGTCACGGGCAGCTGCTGCTCTCAAGCGGGCTCCCCTCCCTGGACTCTGTGCTAGGTTGGTGGGAAGCGGGACCTGGGAACCGGCTACTGCACCACCCCCCTACTCTCCCCTCATCCCTGTCCGGCAGCCCTCTCCTTCGCCAGGCCCTACCTGTCATTGACCTTCCATGAACCCGCAGATAATTCCGCAGGCTTTTGCTTCTCCCCAGAGTTCCCGGGATTGTGGGGAGGATGGGAGGGGAAAGAGGAAGGGGCAAAGCAGGATCCGTTTCCCACCTTGAGCTCCTCCGCCCCTGTGTGAGGAGGCAATAGAGACAGGTGCGGTCGCTTCGTAGCCTGGTTGTGAGGGGAAGGTTGTCATTTAACGTGTGTTTAATTTGGATTAAGTAACCTTCCTAGAGTGGAAAGCTATTATGGAAATGTGCTTAGCAACACACTTCTGTCATATTTCACATTGTCACTGTAAGAGATCTGAAGTTTTTGGATTTGAAAAGCATTTTTGCTGAATTAGCTCATAGCTAGTTGTGTGTGGTGTGTAGTTCTGGTGTGTCAGGACGGCAATGTTAAGGCTGTGCCATACCAAAAGACTGGATTCTCAGGGTGTTTTCTTTCTTGCTCAGCGCTGCTACATCATTTGGATACTGGAATGGGCTGCCAGGGGAGGTGGTGGAGTCGCCGTCCCTGGAGCTGTTCAAGGCAGGATTGGACGTGGCACTTGGTGCTATGGTCTGGCCTTGAGCTCTGTGGTAAAGGGTTGGACTTGATGATCTGTGAGGTCTCTTCCAACCTTGGTGATACTGTGATACTGTGTGATACTGTGATCATTATAAATGCCCCATTTAGATGCTCATCTTACTGTTGTGAATCTTGTTTTGCCCACTGTCAGTGCCAAGATGCTAGGCAGTTTCCTGGATGAATCTTTTGTGATATTGCTGTGTTATAATCTGTGGCATGAACTAGCACTATTTACTTGAGAGCCATTTCATTTCACTGGTATAAGCAGCAGCATGTTTTATCTGTACACTAGAGCTGCATGATACTTTTATTGACTACTTATACAGCTGCAGTACATCTTCAGTGTACACAGATGAGACTACTTCTAGGTGAGGAAGGCTCAACAAGCTTTGTTCATTCCTCCTTTGAGGAGCGTGTGGACTGTAGGAATCTACCACCTTTCTTTCTAAGAGTATTTGATATAAGTAATGATAAATATGAAAGTTGTGTCTGTTTTATGAAGAAGTTTTTGCAGCCTGTGTATCTTTAGGAGAATCATGCTTCTGGAAGAAGGATCCTATTCTGGAGGAATGTCTTTTGCCCTGCATCTACTGGCTGATTTATTATGTTATTGTTGATAGCTAGGCCTTCCTAGTAAAACCATTTCCTTTCAAAAAGAAGGGCTAGATAAGTGCTGGCCTCCAGATACCATGTTGATATTAAAGAACTCTTTACATCTCCAGGCTTCATACTCAAGTTTAGTTTAATGGTTTGCAGACCATATGTGCCAAAGCATTATCTGTAATGAGCTGTAATTGTTGTGTAATATAACCATCACATGCTTGCTGTTGAATGTTTTGTTTCATGCTGCTTGAAAAAAGGTCACAGCATTTTAACCAGAGATTCTCAACATTATGGAATCTGTGGCATAAATTCTCAACTTCCAAAGTTTGTTGTGTTTCTGTCCATAAGATCTTAAATCTCATTGCTGCAAATAGCAATGTGGAAAGTTGCAAATCTTGCTTAGTGATGTGTATTACTGCCTTAGATACTGACAAAAAAAATAGCAAAATTAGAAAGTATTAGAAGTTAACAGTATATTTTTTAGGAAATGATGGGTTTGCCTCTTCCTTTTGATTCTGTCATCATTCCTCCTTTTTTCCTGTTACCTGGTTTTGCTTAATTTACTGTTATTGTTGCTCATTGTAATATGAATACGTAACCATGGTAACTACAGTACACTTGTTCAGTATATCTGGTAATGCAAAGCCAATTCTTTGAACTGACTTTGCCTTTAGCAGCCAGGGTGTGTGCACATATGTTACAACTCTGACCTGTAGAAAGAGACAGTCCAATTGGTGATCTGAAAATACAGCTTGTGAGAATTTTGACATATTATGTGACAAAGTCTCTCTCGTGCAAGCAATTTAAAAGTGAAAGAGACGCTACTTTTGTGTTGGCTACAAGTGAGCTATTTGTAACCAAGATTTTAAGTCATTGAGTAATACATTACTTATGGTTGATTTGATCATCTTTTCTATGTGAAGCTAAGATTTGGTAAAATCTTGTCATTTTCAGCTTTTTTTTTATGTGCTAGCTTTAAATAGCTACTGTTATCGTGTTCTGTCTCCCTGAACAATTGAATGCAGTGAACATTGGAAGCATACTTTGCATCAATCACCTGTGTGATTTCTGATCTTGGTCATTTTTTCTCCTTTTCCCCCACAGTATATCTTTTAGGTTCATTTGCATTTGTCTCTTGAACAAAAAAACTTGAACAAAACCTGATGAGAATTTCATGAGTGATTTGAACAAACACCACTTACAGTTGAGAGTCTTTTAAAATATGTAGGAAAATACTTGATAAGCTTGACATAAGTATCAAGACATTTGTTTATCTTGACTTGGGAGCATAGCTTAAAAAAAAACTACCATAACTATAAAATTAGAAGCTGACTAAATGTACTGTGATATATTGCTCAGACTGCGTACTGCTCAAACCATGCCATGATGACAAAGTGATTCTGTTACTGTTTTAATTCAGTTGTTATGAGGCATGAATATTAACCTCTTTTTGCATATGGTAGAGAAACAGATCACATTGCTCAGAGCCCCATCAAGCCTGACCTTGAATGTCTCTAGGGATGTGACCTCCACCACCACCATGGGCAACCTGTTCCATTGTTTCACCACCCTCATAGAAAATAATTTCTTCCTGATGTCCAGTCTAAATCTACCCTTTTCTGGGTAGATTTACCCTTGCCCTGGTGCTGCAAGGGTAAATGTTTTTAACTTTGTAAACAGTAAACTTTTAACTTTGTAAACAGTTCCTCCAAAGCTTTTCTGTAGGCCCCTTGCAGGTACTGGAAGGCTGCTGCAAGGTCTCCCCATAGCCATCTCTTCTTCAGGGTGAACAATCTCTCAGCCTGCCTTCTTAGGTGCTCCAAGTGCTGGAGACAGTACCCCAGTGAGATCTCACCAGAGCAGCTAAAATAAAATGTGAATTCTTTCACCATCTTTATGAAAACGTCATTCTTGGACATTTAGCAACCACTGTTAAACAATTTTAGTTGCAGTCTCTTTGAGGAGGAAATAAAGCAGTGAAGATGGGAGTTAAAGATACATTTGTGTTCTGGTCCTGCACACTGTTGAGATCAATAGAATAAAAATGTTATGTATCAAAAAGCTGTGTGTTCAGTCTTTTGTGATTGGAATATAAGCATTGAAAAAAGAAAGAAAAAATACAGCAGCCATGTATAAATCTTGTCAAAACGTTTGATTTTTTTAAACAAATATTTCAATCAACTGCATTCATTTTTATGTCCAAACTTACTATAAAATACTTCAATAGCATAATTTTATTTTTCAGATATGTATTATGATGATAATGATCTGCCAGTCCAGGTTTCATTGGGTAAAATCTTAGTGGTGTTACTACCACATCTGCTCTCAGTAATAAGATAAAAACAGGGGAGCCACAATTCTGCCTCATTGTCTTGGGTACAAGTTCACTACCCCCATAGCAGGTCACTTTACATGCATGGTTCTTGAAACAAAGGAATACAGCTTGATAATAATTAATACAGCTTTAATTTGGAGAGTGTTTACTCACTTGAGTCATCCAAGTAAAAATTCGCTGGCTCAGACTATACATCATTATTGTAGTACTCGAGCCTAGTTGGTAGAGCTCTGCAGGATCTTTTTACCACAATGATGATAGTACAGTATATTGTGAATCTAATTGTAACGTGTAATATGTAATTACAAGTAATGTATAATTATTTCATAATAGAGAATTATGGGAACTATTGCAGAGGTAATTAAAATGTTGTTCACTTTTATATTTTTAAATTCCTCGTTATCACCTTTCTTTGGCTTAGAAACCAAGAAAACTTAATTGCTCTCTTAACATAGTATTAAAATGTGTTCTTACTTTATTCTTCATTTTCTTTTGTTTCCAGGTGGAGGAGTAGCTGTTGGAACCCTTCTTCTTATTGGTGAGTATAGAAGATGTAGATATATAGCCATATTCTGGTGTATTTTGCTTGGTTTATTCTATCTGTCAGACACCTTGTCTTTTCATTGTTTTTCAAACTCAGCCTTTAACTAAGTATAGCTCTCAGACCCCTTCATTTGGCTAGCCTTTGACTATTGTCTATTTCAAGAATTACTGGAGTTGGATCAAAAACTTACCTGTAAGTTTGAGCCTCCACCAAGAATATTGTGAAATTTTGTTTGAAATCAGAGCATGTAGTAAATCTCAGGACATTGTAGGGAAATTTTCAAATTATTCAAGATCCTCTAATCAACTTGATTACCTGTTAGATTCAGACTGTTCATCATCACAAAGCTTTTTTGTTACGTTTGGCTTTTTGAGGAAGATGTGAAATGCAGGTTCTCAATCTTTTGGGAATGAACTAAAAGAAAGCTGATGGAAGCCTGCTTTCTGTCAAGATGTGGATGAGGCACACTGGGATGATTAAATAGGGTACAAGAGAATTCCCTTTGCAGGCTACATTGAAACTTTCTGGTACCAGATAGTTGAGTACATACAGCTGAGATGTCCAGATGTCCTTTCTATTTTAAAGCATAGCAGAGAGGAAGAAAACTATTGTACACATACATATTACCTTCATATCCCCAAGAAATATACTAGGCTGCAGGTGGAAATCTGCTCCACCACTATCTCCTGTGGGCTGCAGAGGGACAGCTTTCATCACCATGGTCTTCACCATGGACTGCAAGGGATTCTCTGCTCCATCACCTCCTCCCCTCCCTTCTTCACTGACTTTGGTGCCTGCAGGGCTGTTTTTCTCACATATTCTCAGTCATCTATCCAGCTGCAATTGCTGTTGTGCAGTTACTTTTTTCCCTTGTTAAATATGTTATCACTGAACCACTACCACCGTTGCTGATGGCTTCAGCCTTGGACAGTGGAAGATCTGTCTTGGACCCATCTAGTATTGTCTTCATTGGACATGGGAAAGAAGCCAGAAGCCAGACCTATACCCCTTGCTACCAGAACATTGCCTTGCAAACCCAACACAAGAATATAAGTTGAATATAAGCCTGTGTGTTGAGTAATTTTCTATATGAAATAATAAGCATGTGGATAGAGGATAACCAAAATGTATCTTTTCATTTTAGTAATGCTTCTGATGCTATTTCAAATGGTGTTCTCATAATGAAGCTACGAGACATATTCTTAAGTTCATTTCTAATGTACATTCTTGATGGTTCTACTACAAACTAGATTCACAGCATAAGAGATTGCTATTGCATCCTTCTCATTATATCCTTCTTGATGTTCTGAAGTATGATTTTTAATTCCAAGGACTTTAGTCTCCTCATTACTCAAAAGTATTTTTAGTAATGTTGTTTAGAATTCATTGGCATGAAATTTATGCAAAGACAAAAAACATTGTGTCTCTAGTGGTAGGCACCAGTAGACTAGCAGCTGTTCAGAATGTGGCTTTTCAGTCTTAAGAAAGATTTAATCAGTCATTTTCTGAAAGGGATAAAAATGGTGTCCCAACATTTTAGTTATGTTTACATCCACTGTGGAATGAGAGCCATCACTTGGGAAACTGCATCTGTATCTAGAAATGTGCTTAAATATTTCATATTGTTGTAATATTTTCAAATTCACTTTATTACTAAATAACACTGAGATTTGAGGACAACTTGAAAGCTATTTCAGCCACTACTAATGTGATTCTATCGTGTTATGTTTTGTTTGTATACAACTCATATGAACCTGCACTAGAGGCTGAACAACATTTTCTGTTTGTCACTGAGCAAGGGAATTGCTCTTACTATGCTTTGCAGTTATTTAAGGCTAGGTTTTATTTCCAAAACCAGCATGAGGGAAAGAAGGACTGCACAGTGAGGGCTAGGAGAGAAAGTAGATGGCTTTCTTCAAGACAGTAACTGCCAGTTAAGCTCAATTTTCTCATGAAAATTCACCCAAACTTCTGTGAATTCAGCAAAAATTATGCAAGTTTTATTTCTTGCTGCTTTCAATGAAGATCTTTAGTTTGTCACTCAGTTTGAGTAGAGCTGCAATCTTGCTATGGACAAAGAAGAAAAGGTTTAGAGAACCTATCATAGTTTACATGGATCAGAGCTTATGAAATTGGATGAGTTTTGTCTTCCCATTACAATATTTACTGCTCCTTCCAGTAGATGAACTGGATGATAAAATGAACCTGCTAACTTGAAAATTCTCATCAAAGTTGTTGTTCAAATGATATGCAAGTAAGTGGTGGAATACTTCATCATAAAGTGTTGTGAGTATCAAAAAAACCACATGGTCTCAGTGGGAAACTGCACAACTCAGTGGCAGAGAAAACTATTTACATTGCTAGGTTAGTGGATGCTAAGACCAGCTAAGGAAGTCTTTGAACTACATACAAATGGTGCAAGACTGAGCAAGTGCTCAGGTGAAGCGTCACATTTAGTTGTTCAGTTACTACCTCTTCCTGCTTTTGGCTACTCTTGAGCTCTCCATCTGAACTGACCTTAATGGCACCAGAGGAAGTGAGTTCAAATACATTGAGCTTTGTATTCTAATGAAAGAGGTAACAAGACTCAGTGAAAATGAAAATTGCAGGATTTTTACCTGAAGAGGCTTTTTTTCTCCTGCTCTGAGTACACAGCTAGGCTGGCCACTTCTGTGAAAGATAATAAAAAGCACTATTATAAATTTATCAACGCTAAAAGGAAGGGCAAGAAGAGCCTCCACTCCTTACTGGACCAGGGGGAGAACACTATAACTGATGATGAAGAAAAGGCTGAGGTTCTGAATGCCTTCTTTGCCTCAGTTTTTAACAGTAAGGAGGGAGGAGGAGGCAAGTGGGGGATGGGGTCGGGGAGCGGTGTGTTCCCCTGGAAATTCATGAAGAATTGCTTCAGGACCTGCTGAGCCACCTGGACACCCACAAGTCCATGGGACCAGATGGGATCCATCCCAGCCAGACAGAGAGGGATCTGGGGGTGCTGATTGATACCCACCTGAACATGAGCCAGCAGTGTGCCCAGGTGGCCAAGAGAGCCAGTGGCATCCTGGCCTGCATCAAGAATGGTCTGGTCAGCAGGAGCAGGGAGGTCATTCTGCCCCTGTGCTCTGCACTGCTTAGACCACACCTTGAGCACTGTGTTCAGTTCTGGGCCCCCCAGTTTAGGAGGGACATTGAGATGCTTGAGCGTGTCCAGAGAAGGGCGACGAGGCTGGGGAGAGGCCTTGAGCACAGCCCTACGAGGAGAGGCTGAGGGAGCTGGGATTGGTTAGCCTGGAGAAGAGGAGGCTCAGGGGTGACCTTATTGCTGTCTACAACTACCTGAAGGGTGGTTGTGGCCAAGAGGAGGTTGCTCTCTTCTCTCAGGTGGCCAGCACCAGAACGAGAGGACACAGCCTCAGGCTGTGCCAGGGGAAATTTAGGCTTGAGGTGAGGAGAAAGTTCTTCCCTGAGAGAGTCATTGGACACTGGAATGGGCTGCCCAGGGAGGTGGTGGAGTCGCTGTCCCTGGAGCTGTTCAAGGCAGGACTGGACGTGGCACTTGGTGCCATGGTCTAGCCTTGAGCTCTGTGGTAAAGGGCTGGACTTGATGATCTGTGAGGTCTCTTCCAACCCTGATGATACTGTGATACTGAACACTCAGTGATGGATTTTAATTTGCTTATCCCCCACACTGGTTGTTTATTTCTGATCCAATATTAAACTTAGCTTCACAGAAACAGGAAAGAGAATGTGAAACCTTTTTTTTTTTTCACCAAATAAGACTTATCATATATTACTTTGAAACACATAATTATATACAAAAGGTCTTGAAGTAAGAACTATATTTATTCATGACTCATTAGTCTAAAATTTCTTAGAGGTGTTTTTTTTTTAAGTTGGTGCAGGTAGAACTGTATCTGCATTGTTAGAATATCCTGTCAGTACACAAAAGAAAAAAATCTGTCATGAGATTAGTCTAGGCAAGCTTAATATTATACAGGATTGAAGCTGTCAGTGATAAACCTCCTAGGAAGATCTTTCTGCGTTGTACTCCAAGTGTTACAAAAAGGTTAAATTCTTCCCCCTTCCTTCGACATTCTCTAAGGCAAGAATAAATTGCATTACTTGTAGCTTAGTTCTCTTTGCAAATTAAATGCTCGTCTTCATTATTTGACACATTATCTTGGTTAATTTAACCAAATAATAGTAGATTCAGGGTGTTAAAATATTTATTTTAACTATTGTCTTCTGAAGATACAGTAATAGCACAGGTTACTTGATAAGACTGTAAAATGTTGCTTCAAATGTAAATGCACCATTTTTTTAAGCCAAATTTGTAATGCAGTGTGTCATGATCTTCAGCTGAACTTAATTCTATAATATGTTCTTTTGACAGTGTTTTATTTACAAGAGAATTAGAGAGTAGTCTCTCTGGTAATCTCATGCAAGATCCTAGCTACTAGAGGAACTTGAAACTTCCTAGAGTTTGTTCATACAGCAAAGATCTCTTGGGTTGTAACTAGTACTTCAATTTCAGAAGGTCTTACTGTACTGGCTTTAGAAGAAGTGACAAAACAAGCATTCTGACTCTGCATGAGAGGAAATTTAAACAATATCACACCAGGCTGTTTAATAAGAATGTGAGACCTCTTGTGTCTTGATGCATCTTAAAATGTTCCAGAAGAATCTTTTCTAGAACATTATTTTCTAGAGGAATCTCCCTTTCAAAACAAACAATAGGATAGCTCCTTTTCCCCCTCCTGTTACAAAGTACTTCAATCCGTTGTATGTGTGTTTTGCCAGCCTCAGGAAGAGTTTCCAGGAGGATGTCATTCTGGTTTTTTAAATATAAGTCTTTATATAACACATTCTGCATAGTGCATTACAGGACACTCAGGTCTGTCTTGTGAGAACCTTTTCATGTGTACATTTAAGATGCTTTAGTTTTGACAAGGTCATTGATGGCTAAATGTTTTAAAGTTTATCAGTGGGAGGGTTTTGGTTGGTAGCTAAGGTCAATTATTAAAAGTTAAAGTTGTCTGGTTAAAAGCAGGTCTATACTTGTGCATTCTAAGCCTTGAAGCCATTTCAGCTACTTTAATTAGCTACTATTATTTTTGCTAGACATGCAATTTAACCTGACTGGTAAGAGCGCTCTTCACTTGTCAATATAATTGAATTTATCATCTCTTTAAAGTTGAAAAAGATAATCTTCAGAGAGGTACAAAACAGTGATTTGCTAAATATAATTTTACAAAATACAAGTTACCAGAATTTACCTTCCTGAAGTGTGGCCAAATGCCAAATATTGTAACTCATATGTTTGACAACTCTGTTTTGGCATGTGCTAATTAAATGCAAGTGACACAAAGTATACAGCCTCAAGCTTAGTAAATGTGGACATTAGTAAAGTATCTTCTGAGTGGAATTTTAGATTATTAAAATAATCGTATCTTATAACCTGCAGCAATCCAGAGAGATGTTTCATAGCTACAGAAAGACACACCTTAGGTCACAGTACCATACCATAGGACTATCTGGTGAAAAAAAATGATCAATACTGATAGGCTGTGACAGGCTTTTGGCAGCTTTAGGGCAGCCTGTCTAAGCTTTGTATAGAGGGGGAAAAAAAAAATCTCTTCTTACCTTATGTTGTGCAGTCTTATTTTTTCCTTTTATTGTTGTCATCATTTTAAGCAATTGCACTCTAAGTTATCTCTGTAATTATTCAAAGACCTTTATGGCATTTAATATACTGATGTTTAAAAGTCAGCTGTTCTAAATGTGATTTTTGCATATATGTTACCTTAAAGTGGATTTTGTTGCTGCCTTTTCCTCTTCAATTTGTAGTGCTTATTCTCCATCCCCCTCTTGGAACATGAATAGCTACGTGCAGAGAGAGAAGTTATTGCTTAGAGATTGTGTTTTTTTCTTAAGGCCACAAGTTTACATATCAATTTCTAGAATTAGATTTTTTTCCCTTAATTTTATATCAATTATGTATTTATAGTCCGCTCTTTGTTTTCTGTACCCTAGCTAAACTCCAGTGCCTGGAAATATTGCATCTTATTCTGCAACACACTGAGTAGTAGCTGCAGACAGTGCAAACACAGAGGTGTTGGTAGTGTCTCTTACATGTTCTGTATCCTCGACAGTGTAGTGCTAAAAAGAGCCATAAATAGGAATTGGTCTTTTATCCTTCGTTTTCAACATGGTTGTATGTTGGAATTCATTGCACTGATACTGGCAATACTGGGGTTTTGTCTTCATGACTAGTTTAGCCATGAAAGCATGCTGCTGTAGTAAGAGACCAATGGCTAACGATCACCAGAAACTATTTTATTTGTGTCCTTATCTGTAGGATCAGAAGAGGTTTTGTCCTGGAGACAATATGCATAACTTCTAGGTAAATAATTTCTTTTCCTTGTATAGTTTTACGCTTCACTAGTTACTCACCTGCTACTTAGCTGTTGAACGCTCTTTGTTCAGAAAGAATCAGTGAAAGCTGTGGACTGTTGTGTGACTTGCAGTGGCTGGACCCAGAAAAGAGTCTGCAGCTGCAAGAGTCTTATTTGTTTATGTGCTTTATTAGCAAGAAGTAAAGTTCACAATGAAGGCTGCCGATGGGACACCTCTTTAATATGGAGGATAAGAATAAAGATTTTGGCCAGGTCTGTCTTAAGTATTTGGCTGACTAAAATGCACATAAGTGCTTGTTCCTACACATACAGAACAGAGGTAGTTCTTTTGGATCTGAATGTGTTTTGGAAATAAAAGATAACAATTGTGAATTTATCCTAGCTGTCAAAATAGTAAGCCCAAGTGTTATCAGGAAACAAATACACTTCCAAATATTTCATTCAGTTTTTCTATGAATGTAATCAGTGAGCTGCTGAAGTACCTGTGCTAAATGGTTTGTTTGTTTATTTACAAGAAGAAAGCTGTACTCCTGTGGTTTTCAATAGTAACGTAGCAATTGAAGGCAGGGTACAATGGATGCTATCAGAAAAGCCCCATATGTGTGCACTTTAGATCTTTTGAATACCACAAAAGTTTAGTGACCTAGAAATGAATCAATAAAAAGCCATCCTCTATCTGACAAATTGAAGAACTGAGGGATTCTTACAGATGCATTGGCTTTAACAATTCAAGATACACTGTTTGTAAAGGCTTTCTGAGACACATTTAATCCTTAGAGTACTGTAGCAGAGTATGAGGTGGTTTATGTTTAGATCACTCTCCAATAGTTCATTCCCTATTTTTACTATAAGTTTACCATTATGAAAATCAGTGTAAGAAGATGTTTGGCACAAAATTGAGCATGTTGTTTACATTCTAAGGACTAATATCAAAAATGATGATCCAGAAAGTGTTGCATACACATATACAAACTATAAAATACTTGGACTAAATGAAATATTGGTATATACTTTATTAAATGTCTGTTAAGTCCTGTCTATATATGATACAAATCAATGATGGTGATAGAGAGCTTTAACCTATAGATAAAAATTAAGAAATTGGTATTTATTTGATTCACCTAGGATGATGTAAATGTTACAGATGAGGATGCTTCCAGAGCACCCAACTAGTGTTGCTTTCCTTCTTTTGTTCAAAGGGAGGGAGGTCTAACAAGATTGTCTCTTTGCACTGACATCTGCTGCAGTGATGTGATTATGTGGGAGGCTGGTGTCTTCTTTCAGGTAGCTCAGACAATGTAAAAAAAAAATTAATGAATAAGTAGCTACCATGCTGTCACTTTGATATTTAGAGGGCTTTGGTTCTTAAATTGAGAATTTCTTAGATGGAGATTAAGACACGGAAGTCAATATACTGTGAATATTATGCTAGCAGCTGTATTTCTGTAAACAACCAAAGCATAAATGAGAGCCAACATTGAGGGGACAGGAGCTGTGTGTGTTCCCAGGAGGAGAACAGAACAGGAACAATTACTTTTCTTGGGTGTATTTTCCTTGTTGACGAAGTTTGAGATCTGAGCAGGCTTCAGTGACTGTATTCTTACAAAACAACTTCTTCAAAACTTTAAATAGTTCTGTTTTCTTACTTCTGCAGTAGTTATGCTTCAGTTGTATCTGAAGTCTTGTCTCTATCTTCATCCCATACATGATCTACATCCTCAGTCACAGCACAATGTATGAAGCTGAGCTACTGTTCTTCAGCATCACTCTTGATGGCTTTTAAAGCATGTGACAGTAACCTCAGTAAATGATTGAACTGCAAGCTCCAAACTTTCAAGGAAATTGCAGCTTGTAATTCTGTAATGCTTTTGGAAATCATTCCTGTTGAAATTTTAATAAGGAACCCAGCACTGTCAAGAGTAAGCTCTTTTTTTCAGTTCTGTGCTTTTCACAATGCCAATCTTGTCATGTTTTTACTAGACTGTTACTTTTTAAAAGATAAATGTCTTACTGGAAGTACATTAGGAAGCTAATGTGGCTTACTACACAGGTTACAACAGCATCAATGGTAATTTACATTAATACAGCCTGAGTTCTTAAAACCCTCACTCTACAATAACCTGTATGTATAAGTGGGTAGTACAAGTAGCAACAGTGGTGTAATTATTCTGTTCCCTTTGTCTTATTTGGATATTCTGTTTGATGTAATTCCTTCTCTTAGCAACCGTGTTGTGAAGCATTTTTGTCTGTTTTGACATGTTGCTTTAGGGTCACTTCTAGTTGATTTCTTGGGTTTTATGAGAAGCAAACTTTTAAGTAAGTATTTCTCCTTAACAAAGTAGGTAATCTTGATGTTATATCTTTGGGGATTGTTCTGAAGAAGAAATGTTAAATATATACATCTTACCTTAAGGGAAAAGGAAAAAAAAGGAAAGTATCCAAATGCTACAATTAAAAATTGCATACACACACACACTGCACCCCAAAAAAGGCAGGAATTTCATTCTGTTTTGCCTAATACCCATGTAGGATGGGGAATACCTCTGGGAGAACTTCTGCAGTGGATGTGAAAACTTGTGGGTTTAATTTCTTTCTCTTGTTAATCTAAGCACTGAAAGTGCCTGGTATTAGGAATCATAGAATCAACCAGGTTGGAAGAGACCTCCAAGATCAGCCAGTCCAACCTATCCCCCAGCCCTATCCTGTCAACTAGACCATGGCACCAAGTGCCTCATCCAGGCTTTTCTTGAACACCTCCAGGCATGGTGACTCCACCACCTCCCTGGGCAACCCATTCCAATGGCAAATCACTCTGTCTGAGAAGAGAGTGAGGAATATGGCAATCCAACACTAGCGTTCTGTGATTTGTTTCTTACATTTCCCCATTGCTATTAATGTGCTTTCTCCATTTTGTGTATACATCCCTTTTCTTTCTTTCTTCCCACTCCACTTCGTTGGTTCTTTTAGCTCTTGTGCTCCAAAACATACCATTCTGGTACATATCCAAGTTACTTTATTTTGTTTTTCCTTCTTTAGTATTTTTTACAAGTTAGATATGAATGACAACTTCCTTATTTTCAGCTTTTGTTAGTAGTTTTGTTTTCTTGGGGTGTTTTTACTATTTTCCTACGTGATTTATAATAGGGAGGAAATTGCTTCCAAGTCACACAAAGAATAGATTGAGTCTGTAGGTTCTGTATAAAGAAATTCTATCTCTCCATATTTTTCTGCCACAACATCTCTGCATTTTGTCGTCCATCAGCCAGATTAATGAATAAAGTGAAACCTTACATTGTTACTTTTACTTTTCTCCCTAGCTAAATATTTGATATGGCTTTCAAAATAAATGTCAGAAATACATTATTCCAAAAGGCATGATCTAAAATTTTCCAGGACAATTAATCACATAGTTAGAATTTTTTTTTTTTTTTTGCTAGCACTGTTCCTGATCCCATCCATATCTTAGAATCAAATACATGATTGAGAACTGTTTCTCTGGTCTGATGAATTAGAAATACAATAATATCAAACACTATTTTTAAGTCTTTGGGATTGTATTTTTCCTGTTATACATTATATGCTGTAGGAGGTGTGCCAATGTTGTGGAAATGCAGGCAGGAGATTTGTCTGAGAAAAAAATCCAACCATTTTTGTTTTCACAGAGGAAGATAAATACAGCCTTTACTCCAATTTGTTGTTCAAGTATTTTCTCGCAGAGGGAGTTGTCTGTGGACATGACTTGTTTGTTGCTTCTGCTAAAGAGCATCCTGACAACATCTTAAAGGTAAAGAATTCGATAGCTTTTGACAAGTAGAGCTCTAATCTCTTGATTAATTTAAATTCCTTTTAATTGCATAGTTGAAAATTATTAATCTTGCTCGTTCGTAAGAATGGGAAGTGGAAGAATAATTGCACTAGCCAGATTTGGGAGTTAAAGTTAGAATGATAGAATGGATTCGGGTGGAAGTGACCTCTAAAGATCATCTAGTTCAACTCCCCTGCAAACAGCAGGGACATCCTCCACTAGATCAGGTTCCCAGAGCCTTGTCAATGCTGGCCTTGAAGCTGATCAAGAGAGATTGTTATAGCTGTCCTTGTTGTGCCAGTTTGTGGTTGGTTAGTTCAGTGTGACTTACTGAGCTCTGTTGACTAGTTTGGACTAAGTTTTCCTTCTGACTTTTCAGAGGTTGACATGAGGCAGTAATTGTGCATTCCTCTGTTGGAAGTCTATAGCAGAGTTACTATGAGAGCCTAAGTAAATGGCCAATATTACTACAGGAAATATGAGAAAAACCTTATTTTTACTTCCTCTGTTTACATATCCAACAACAGTCTTGCCTGTGCCTTTCTACTCTTACCTTGACTATTCAACACTTCCTTTACTTAACAGCAAAGGCATGGCAGAGTTGATTCTCTGTGCTGCTGTCCTGAAATTGCTTCAGAGTAGTAACCTTGTAATGTGGTAGGCATCAATCTAGAAAATTTCCTTTCATGCTTGGAAAGATTCCACACTTCTGGAAATGGCAGTGTGTGTTACCTAAAAAATATTATTGCCTCACCTGGAAATAGTCAATCTAAAACTGGAATTGGCTACAGTTTGGTCTACCAATCACAGAAGTAGAGGAGTTTTCCCTGTGACTCCTTCACTTGACTTAGAAGAGAGGACCTTCAGGTGCTCGTCTGTCATAAAAATGAGCTGTTTGGGATGTGGTTATCTCCACCAAGTCTGGATTTTAATGTAATATATCTGACTGAAGAATATTGCATTTTGATTTATAAGATCAGTAATTAGTTTATTTTCAGTATTTGATTAGACTGTGCTCTTTACTGGGAAGGCAACACAGGTATGGTGCATATCAGCCTGAATTATACATTTTATGCTTGGGTTTTATGAAATTCAAGTATGAATTCAGTACATCCTATAGCTGGTGTTCTAACTAACTGGTGTTTTACACAAAGCTGGTTCATTAACTGCATTATGTCCATAACTCTGTGGTCAGTCTGTTTAAACAT
Source organism: Pogoniulus pusillus (assembly GCF_015220805.1). NCBI lineage: Eukaryota > Metazoa > Chordata > Aves > Piciformes > Lybiidae > Pogoniulus > Pogoniulus pusillus. The sequence goes on along the minus strand of NC_087287.1, from coordinate 17,420,554 downwards.
TCATTTCTCTGCTGAAATGCTATAATTGTCCTATTCCAATTTTATGATGTGATTGGAAGTTTCTTGAACCTATAACCAAGACAAATATTGCTGGTAGTAGGAAGGGGAGAAGACATTCTTATAGACCATAATTATCTTGAAATTGTGTATAACTAAAAGACAAGCAGAGGATAAAAAGCCCTGATCAGCTGCCTAAGTTATACTATATTACCACCCACCAATTTATCCATCATCCTTTGAAAACATATTCATGCCTTTTGTAGTCAAAGCTCCTTCAGGAAATTGGCATTAAGACATAATGCTAAAAAATTATACACCTATGGTAAAACCTACAGAACTATATGCATGCTGGTTTTTAGAATGGATTTTAAATATTTGAGAGCATTTCTGTTCAATCTATAACATTCAACAGAAGGCAACATTTTTTACACTTAAGGGCATAAATACTGGGAATAGTATTTAATACAGGAAATAGCATGCCTTATTGCTGTGATTGATTGTAAAGTAAAACTGATTGCATTGGTAAATGGAAAACCAATAATAAAGTGTCTGAAGGAAAAATCATATTTTAACATTCCATTTTCAGTACCATACTTTAATAGGTTTAGACCACAAACTGTTTGTTATGTGCTCCAGCTTAAAAACAAAGAGAAGCTAATAAAATGGGTAAGTTTTTTCTTGTATCAATTTCCTTCAAGGCAATGTGTTTAATGGCTATGTTTTTCTTTTTATGCTTCAGCACTCCAAAGTTAATGCCAGCTATTTTTGAAGTTCCACGTAGTGTGTGTGTGTTTGAGAATGGAACATAAAATTTTCAGTATATGATTATTACAGTGGAAATCTTAAACGTTGCTCTGCTTGTTGTAAAAAAAGTGTTCTGCACTTTGGCCGCCACAACCCCAAGCAGCGCTACAGGCAGGGGACTGAGTGGCTGGAAAGCAGCCAGGAGGAAAGGGACCTGGGGGTACTGGTGGATAGTAGCTGAAGATGAGCCAGCAGTGTGCCCAGGTAGCCAAGAGAGCCGGTGGCATCCTGGCCTGTATCAGGAGCAGTGTGGCCAGTAGGACAAGGGAGGTTATTCTGCCCCTGTACTCAGCACTGGTCAGGCCACACCTTGAGTGCTGTGTCCAGTTCTGGGCTCCTGAATTCAAGAGAGATGCTGAGGTGCTGGAAGGTGTCCAGAGAAGGGCAACAAAGCTGGTGAGGGGCCTGGAACACAAATCCTATGAGGAGAGGCTGAGGGAGCTGGGCCTGTTTAGCCTGGAGAAGAGGAGGCTCAGGGGGGAGCTCATTGCTGTCTACAACTACCTGAAGGGAAGTTGTAGCCAGGTGGGGGGTGGCCTCTTCTCCCAGGCAACTGGCAATAGAACAAGGGGGCACAGTCTCAAGTTGTGCCAGGGTAAGTATAGGCTGGATGTTAGGAGGAAGTTCTTCACAGAGAGGGTGACTGGCATTGGAATGGGCTGCCCAGGGAGGTGGTGGAGTCACCATCCCTGGAGGTGTTCAAGAAAAGCCTGGATGAGGCACTTGGTGCCATGGTCTGGTTGACTGGATGGGGCTAGGTGCTAGGTTGGACTGGCTGATCTTGGAGGTCTCTTCCAACCTGGTTGATTCTATGAAAACAGCAAGCAAAGGGGATGAGTATTTCCTTGAACATCACTGTATCTAAAATTAGAAGAGGCTTGCATCTATTCCAAGTTAGGCTAGGTACCAAACTTCTGGAAACCGTAACAATACAGAAACCATATAACACCTTGGTTCTTCATTCCCATTCTCCTTGTCACTGCCAAAGTATGGGTTTAGTCTTTAAAAAGAAGGAAAAAAAAAAAAAAAAAAAAAAACCAACACAGAACTGTATTCATGGTGGCTGCATTTCTGCATTTCTCACTTTTCCTACTTTGTACCTGACACTAAAATTCCAGAACTGCGTAGACTGCCTATGGAAGAATTTCTTTGTGTTTACTAATTATTTCACCTGGACTTTGGCAAGGATAGAACTGATTATCATACATTTTCATAAGGAATAAAAAATTATTTTGGCAGTTATAAGCTCATCTTGACAATAAAGACTGCTCTCTATTATGTTGCTTTTATTGTGGAGCCTGTGCAAGGTTTATCTCAACATGGCTTACTGGTCATAGATGCTGGCAAACAGAAACCAGCATTTCCTGCAGCACAGCAGTTTCCCTGTAAGACCCTGACCAATCCTACACAATGACTATTCCAACTAAAACCTGGAAGTCTGAGGTGGGAGGTCCAGAAATGCTTTCTAGAGCTGCATGTGTTCATTTCCTATGAAGAGCTGAGTGTTGTGTGCATTTACTGCATTTCTATGGAATTTCTGTTTTCAAGCTAGAATTTCATTAAAGATTGTTTTTGGACTCTGTTGAGATTGTATTTTGAATGCTCTTTTAAGAGAGGATAAAGAGCACATCCTTCAAGAAAAACATGCTTTGGCATAATGTGTGAGCCAGCTGCCTATGGTGGGGATGCTTTTCCTACCCTTACAATAGAGGATAGTCATCAGAGAAGGAAGCACATTCCTCAGAATTCTACCCCCAGCCAACTCCTTTCAGACTTCACATACTAAGGCATGAAGCAGTATTTACTTTGTACATCTACTGTCAGTGTACTTCCAAGCTTGAAAATGAGCAATCTGCAAACAGTTTGCTCTCTGGAGAACTACAGAAGATTCTCTTTAGTAAAGCCCTTAGTGTGACCCTGTATCAGCTACATAGCTTCGCTGTGTTTGTGGGATGTAACCCTGACCTTAAGCCAGAAAGAACCATGCTCGTGGTGTAGGGAAAGGGAAAAATGCAGCAGCACTTGGTAAGAAAATGCAGATAAATATAATGGTTTGTTTAAAAAGCAATAGGGACAAGATCAATAAAACCTTCAGGAACAATTGTTTGGGTTTTTTTTTTAATTCTTGCCAAGCTGAGATATTCTCTAAAAAGAGAAGAGCAAAAGTATATATTAAATGTTTTGCTTTAGTGCATCAAAAAGCCACCTCCAGCAAGCTGGTTTTACTGGCTGGACCTAAAGAGCATAAAGTGCACACTTGGTCTTTCCCACTGAAAAGATGAATGCAGAAAGAATTTACCAAAACCTACTTTTGTTAGTTCAAGGGTTATTTGTAAAACCCAACAACAATAACCAACCTCTTGAGCGTCAGCGCTGTGTATGCAAACAACGTCTTGAAAGAGAGCATAGCTGTCTGTGTGGACTTCTTTATTCCAGCAAAGCAGATTCAACAATGATACCTGCCATTTCCCCCCCCCCCCAGATAGGACTTTAAAACATTTTTTTTGTCCAAAGGAAGAATACAAACCTGGGAGAGATGATCAGGCCGGTGACCAGGGCATTCCAAGCATCCATTTTCAAAGAGCACTATGCTAACTCCTTGTCTCTAGGCCATCTGGTGTTGTGAAAGAAGCTGTGTATGAATGCAAGAGGTGCTTTTTCTGTCATCTGACATTTTTAGATGCTACATAAAGAAATTAAAAGCATAACAACTCGAAAAGTAAAAATATGTATGGAAGCAGGGCTACGTTCCTTTTGTCCCATTATTCCCAGTTGTATTTTCAAAATACATGCACTTGTTGCAGTGATTCAGCTGCTGTGTGCTATTAAATGTTATCATCACAGCAATCCAATTACAGTTACAGCAGCAGTGAACTTTCCTACCACCTATTATCTCTTTTTCCAAAGTAAAGATAGCCTCCTGACACAAAGACTAGGGTTGAACCTAACCCTGGCAGCTGGCTCAGAGTTTGAAAGCTCCTTTTTAAGATTCTAATTTCTTTATTATATAGCTTTTGCTTCTCTGTTTACTTTTCTTGCTTACATGTTGGGTAAATGGAACATCTATTTTGCATTTCTCTCTATTAAAATGCAAATGTTTTAATTATATTGTGATATGTCCTACATTACAAAACTCAGTTATAAACTTGACAGAGAAGTTGCCTTGGTGTGAAAGAGGATGCTGGAAAAAAAATATAATTGCTTCTTTTTAAAAAGAATGAAATGCTTTTAAGCAGTACCCATGCTGGGAATTCTCTAAAGTGTAAAGCTTAGTCTTTGTCAAAAGTTCAAACCAATCTAATAAAAAGGTTTTCCAGAACCAGAGAAAATAACTGTTTGGCTCAAATCTTAGCTTTCCTATCTACCAATCATTGCCTGTTTATTTAGGATATTTTGTCATCTTAGTTATAAATGTTTTTAAATACAGGTCTTGCTTAGCCTGTTAAATGTAATAGCTTAAAACCCACAAATATTTAGGCTCTAGTGTTTTCAAGTAACTATCTTAGAAATCTGATTTGGTGACTTTGTCGAGTCTGTTTGGTCAGTTAATGAACTATTGCTTACAGTGCTCATCCTTAAAGGATTATTAAATTTGTGTCAGCTTGTGTAGTCTACACTGCAGCAGTGTTTACAGAATTTTGGACAAAGGCACCCTTATTTTTTTTCACTTTCTTCACATTATTTACTACATCATCTTTTTTTTTTTCTTAATCATTCCCCCCCCCCCCCATATTTATCTTTGACATACTTAAGCATTCAGAAACTGATCAAAAAGAAGATGAAACTTTGAAAATGTAAACTAATCTTCTGGTGTGCATTCCTGGGTTTCACTGTTGTGAAATGGAGCCATGGTACAAAGAAGTTATAGTAAAGAGCTTTATGATTTGACTACAGAGTTTATTTCTGTCTATGTAAAGTAGAGAATGCATTTTCATTTGTTAAAATCTACCCCTTAGAGAACTTTCAATTAACTTTTCCCCCCATAAAACAGAAGAATATTACTTCCCTTTACTCTTCATACAATTCTTATTTATCCTGAGTTGGCATGCATTTGATCCTTTGGAATGTCAAATTAAAATTTTCATAGAGCAGCCCTACCTGGAGATGGAAATCAATTGTTTCACAAGCACCCCTGAAAGAAGAAAAAAATCTGTATCCAGTCATTTGTGTTCTTTAATAATAGATCTGGTCTCATAAGTGTTTACAATCCAAGTAGAATCCTCCCCTCCTTTTGGGAGTAGGGCCCTTTAAATTGATATTTATATAATACATTCTTGTAAAGAAAATATTTACCCTTCCTGACTTACCATCTGGTGTCCTTTAAATAATAAAATTGACATAATGAAAAAGAGCCTTAAATTCATGTGAATTTTAACTGTTTAAATATCATTGCACTTAGAGATCAAAAGTGGATTGTCCTCCTTTTAACATTTTTTGATTTCCCACTTCTTTAATCATTGCTGTGATGATATTGCATTGCAAAATAGTTGAGTAAAACCATGTGAACAGCATATATAGATACATAAATAGATAATGTAAATTCTTAAGTACTATTAATTATTCAGTTATTGAAACCCATAAGGATCAAAGGATTTTCTATAAGAGGGATTTCACATACAGCTTGGATTATGTTGCTAAATAATAGCACAGTAGTGCTTCTTTAGCATTGTAAAATAGCTTAGAGAGGAGTATGATGCCTATAGTTGGTGTAATGCATTGGTAATTAAGAGGGTGTGAGGTTAAGCTTCATTAACTGCTGTGGGATTGTATCTCGGATTTTATTATCCCCTAGAGAACATAAGAAGTGAGAGAGGTCAAACTGTTAGAATCTGATTTTGCTTCTTGCATCTGCCAAAACAAGGCAGGCAAAGTAATGTGGCAGCAAACACAGAAGGACCTGGACTGCTAGCAGATAGGGCTGTACACTTTTATTACTAAGGTGAAAGATTTCACAGTTAAATTATTTCATGTCTGCAGTAAAGCCTTTGTAAGATCGGTTTGTAGAAAACAAAGTGCTTTTAATTGTGTTGTCATTACTTATTAACACTTTAGAAAACTACTTTTTCCCAAACTTACACTTTAAAACACAGCAACAAGCTTCCTTCTTTCCCTTCCTGACACATCTCACTCTAGATAGAGCTGAAACACCCCAACCAAACCACACTTAGTAACTTTGACACTTGTCTGCCTTTTTGTGTATTCATGCTGAATAGCAGAGACTTGTATTTTAGTTGACCCCAAGAAATGCTGTATGTTTTCATCCTTTTCTTACTATTATTTTATTTTAACTACTGTATTGCTACATGCTTTGGTTTTGTGGTTTTTTTTTCCCTATACCTTATGAGAGATTTGTCTTTTCTTAGCCTGGGAGAATGTAACAGCTCTCAGGAGCTGACACGCTGATGCCACAAAATTGTCATTCTCAAAGCTTTTCAGTGTTGGAGCTGAGATATTTTTAAGCAGAAATAGGTTAAATAGACATATTATGGGCTGATAAATCAACTCTCCTTTTCTTAGTCTTCTATTTAAATAACACTATTATTTCTGAATTCTGGGTGAAATTTTGGAAGTGATTGTTAACCATTTTAACAATCTCCTATGCTTCTGAAATTCTGATTTTGATTCTACAACTATACATTTATTTAATCCTCAACAGGCTCACAATCCCAAAAGTTCTGATAAATGCAGCAAAACGTAAGTGCTTCTTATATATGATAGAGAAGTACAGTTCTCAAACAGAAATGATTTTGTGAGACTGATGGAAACTAATCTTTTTGTTTCTGATTTTGTAATGACTCTGAGAGAAAGGGAGTTGTGTTAAACCCCTGCTCTTGAGTGTCTCACACACAGATATTTTGAGAAAAAGCCCAAGATTAGCTACCCTTGGATATTGCTCATAGAGGCCATGCCCTCTGCTGCTCTTCATATGTGTTCTGCTGCATGGTTTTCAGGTAGCTTTTGTGTAACTGTGCCAGAAGAAGCCTCTATTCTGTGAATAGTTTTTCAGCTGGTCTGCTTCACACTTTCCATAAGTATTTCAGTTTTCTTTCTGTTTTTAAGAACAGCTTGAAAACTGATGAATGTTCTGTAGTTCTTGAAAAGTAATGCAACCTTTCATGGCACTGAAGAGCTGTGAAGTTTATGTATCTAAACAGCCGGCCTATATGTTGAGAGTATACCTGTGTTGTGACAACTGGAGACTTCTCGCTTAGGTGCTCTGTGTCACTCACACATGGTCAGATTTGAAAAGAGCTGTTCTGTTGAAACAAATAATAGCATTTACTTTGCAGTGGCAGAGAGGACACAGCCTTTTAACCCAGGTCTGGTTAGCATGAAGATAAAAAGAAAACTTTTGGATGAGTTTTCTTTTCAATATTTCCAGTATTACACACAAAACAGGTTTCTATAACTCTTTTCTGTATCTCTAGTTCTCCCCAGTTCCAATCCTACTAACCAGTTTTAAGCTCTCTAGCTTTCCAAACGTGCTCATACAAAGTTGTATTTTTTACATCATGGAATGAAATCCTTGAATCAACAAGAAAAACAGCATTAGCAATGACCTACGTATTCCATTTAGCCTTTTAGCAGGCCAGTGAAGGTGTGCATGTTGGCTTCTAGTTAATGTTAAACCTTCAAACAGCAACTGCATGTCCTGCTGCTCTTTCACATACACCTCAGTGTAAAGGGGAGGGAAGTTAGGGCAAACAAAAGCTGGGATAATAGTAATAAAGCTAGGATACAATCTAGAGAAACAATCTTCATTAATTAATTAATCTTTATCTAAAATATATTCAAGTTGTAGATATACTCAGAGAATGAATAGAGTTGGAATTTGTTTTTCCTCTTTGTGTTTAAGGACATCTTGGAATCTATTTAACCACATTAAAATACCAAGTGGAGCTCCAGCAATTGGTCCTCAAAATTCCAGTCAGCTCCAAATGCAGACTACCTTTTCCAGATTGCAGTTGAATTATGTATGAATTCCACTAAGAGACTGTGAAGGTCACAAGCACTGCCTGCAAGAAGATGATTCAGGACCTGTTTGCTTTTGAGCAAAATGTCTGTCAGGATAGAAAACTGTATGGCCATGAGACCTAACAGTGCCAGAATGTCTTAGTGTGTCATGTGAACAGGTTTATTTTAAGAGCATAGTACACCTAAGCAACATAATCTTCATCTAAGCATGGTAGTTACTAGGTAAACTGTTTTTTTTTCAAAGCAGCTGAAGAGTATGAGTTCTTCAAGTGCTTCTGGTTCTTTCTCTGGGGCAGCAAGGGACAAGACAAGCATAAATCAGAAGCTGATATGTATGCTTGACTGCTGTGGTCCATACCGAGTCATGGGTTTCCTAGTGTTGGCTCATGTGAACATTGTCATGTTTAAACAGACATTTTATAATACTAGTAGGTTTTATTACATCAGAATAAAATATCTCTATTGTGTCAGAAGTTAAAAGTAAACTATATTGGCAAAAAGGCTATTTCAGATGGATACTTTAAACTCTGGAAGCCAAAAGCTTTTATCATCTTCAGGTGAAACCGTTTTTCCTTGACCTCTTAATCCGTTTCATTCCTAGCCGCGGTTAAGGCATACCACAGTGCCTAATTGTCTTGCACTGATAGTGTGTCTGTCTGTGATTGTTGTGGACAGAGCTTCTCGAGTATCAACACCTAAGATCTGTGATATATCCTCTTTGGATAGTCCCAAGTAAGGAGGTTTTGTTCCTGCCAGGCAGGTAACTTTTTTCAGTGTTATGTGAGGGTACTGAAGTAGCTTTTGCTTTATCAGTAATACTTGGAGAACCTCTCATACTTTATTATCTCTGATTTGATTTTAGAGTAAAATACAGTCTCTGTATAGAACATTCATTAGTTGTATGTATAGCTAAAGTGCCCATGTCTCGTTTGTCTTTGCTAAAGTACAAGTGAACCGGTACTATGATAGGCATTTGTCATTAATCTAGAGGAGAACAATACTAAATAAAGAAAACATTGGTGCTAGTTTTCTACTTACTTACTATAAAGGTAATTGTAAAATAAGCCATTTCCTGGATTCCAGCTTTTTGGGGGGTGGTAGGTGGCCAGTGGCAGCTTGTTATATCAGTGGTAGGATCTGAAATAGGCAAGCTCAGGGAGTTTGATGAACTGCTTAAGCAGGATTTCATGATCTCTTCCTACTGTGGCTGGCCCTTGTTTTTCAGAGAAACAGAGGTTAGTCACCACTATAAAAAGCTGCAGGTTGTACTGGGGAGCCAATTGATCTTGGTGAATTAAAGGAAGAGATATCTGGAAGTGTTTTGGCTTGTAGAATTGTTCTGTTACAGAACTCACTTTTTCAATCGAGACTGATGTATTCCTTTTTGATTAGTATGATGGAGCACTATATTGTGATGATCAGATATCAGCAGCTCTTCACTTAAAAAAAAGACCATTTTACCTTATCCACCTTAAATATATGAGTACATGGATTAGGAAATCTGCATAATAGTTCCAACTCTTTAGTAATTTGTTTGCAAAATAACACCTAACTGGTGTTAACTCTTCATTCTGGATATCTGAAGAACAAAATCGAGTTCAAAATAATAATAGATTTCTTCTTTTTAGAGAAATCTTTTTCAGAAGTCCTCTTAGAAGTAAATGCAGATAATTTGTATCTGCATATATGTGAAGTATATTGGCGTGCTTCTCAGCTCATGTTTGTATTTGTTCCTTTCTCACAACATTGCAGTGCAGTGTTCTGTGTTCACTTTCTTCTATCTCTCAGAAATCTTTGTCTTTGGTTTGAAAGTTTCCCTGCTTTCTTTCTGGGTATAGATAAGAAAACTTTGACAGAAGCAAATTTCATCTTTTACTGAAACACCTGTTACAAATGTGAAACTTCTGTAAAAGCTGTAATTGAAGATTATAATCTTCCTGTAGCTTTCCTACCCATAAAGCTTAATTTTTACCACCATGATAATATCATGGTTTGTCACCCAGAAATGTGTGTCATATGTTTGTCACACACAAGTGTGCTTTAAAACAAGCCATAGGACAGCTGAAAAATTAACTCCATACATGACTACTCCCATGAAGAGCCTTTACCAGTCTTTTTCAGTTCATTTGCAAAAAGAAAGTAAATAAAATCATTTCTTTTGCTCAAAGATGTGGCTTGCATCTTCTGCCTAGGTACAGTTGTTCTATTTCTGCAACTTTGTCAAAGTAACTAAAGTTCAGAGCTTCGGTGACCTTTTCTCTTGGAGAATGTACTGATGAACCACTCAGAGACCTAAACAGCTGAGCTGGAATTAGAACCATTTGTGATCAATTTTACATAAGTCCATTTTATTAAGATAACTCTATTATACTTTTTTTGGGGGGGGAAGGAGGTAAAAACGTTGAATTGCCATTTCTACTGTAGATAGCTGACACAGTTTCATTCTCCACCTGTAGGAACTTCCATGCCCTTTGCTTGATGATACCCACAGAAATGAACTGAGAGAAGAAGCAACAGTTGTTAAAGCTGAAGATTTTCAGGATTCTATGAAAATAGCCTGGCGCTACCAAAATTTACCAAAACTGGAGGTAATCAGTACTTGACAGTTTTTTTCCTCTTGCAGTGAAAGTGAATTTGCAGAGCAAATGCTTTTAGGTAGAAACTAGACAACAGAACAGCTAATGGACAGTGTTAAAGGAGGGTAAATTATCATACTCCGCTGTATTTTTTGATTGCTGGAGATAACAAAGGATATTTGAGAGTTTGCAGAAACTGAAACTTAATGTGGTCAGTAAGAATTTAAAGGCAAAATAAGTTAAAGTTCTAAGGGATTTTTCAATGTATGTTATTAAATTGAGACAGCTTTTTGTGCAGGTTTTAATAATATGGACTCTTACAAACTTTGTCCAAATTCAGTTGTACATCAGTTGCTTAAGTAGGTTTAATCAGCAGTATGTACTAGATCTCCGTAGTGAAAGTAGTGTGTGTAGCAAGCTGTTGACCTGCTTATCCATGTGCATAACAACTAAAGTAAGCACTTGAGATTGTATCAGCTTCACTGTCACTAGAAGCTACTCACTGTGAGGGAGAATGTAAGAAGCAAGCACAGTGATGAGTCTTTCAGAGTTTACAGTTGTTGGTGTTTTGTGAATAATACATCTCCTGTGGATGGTGACTTTCTTAATCCAGTGGCACAATCAACTTTTAATAAAATTACAGCATTTTTGGTTATCTGCTATCTAGAACCAAAATAAAAATTACTTTGTCTATACATTTTAGCTTACATTTATAAATTCCGGTTTAGATGTAGTCATAACTGCCTAGTAAGTTCAGTCATATTCTTAAAAAACATAATTGGAATGTGACAAAATGATCTTACACAGCCTGGCATGTTTGGGTTTCTGTGAAATTGCACAGACATGGCTATATAGTTGTGTCAGAAAAGACTTATATATGGTGACATGCCAAATCAAACAGCCTTCAGGGTAATCATATAACCTCATCAATTTTATCATTGCAGAGCTTCTTGTGCCACTGTGCACCAGCTCCAAAATAATTTATCTGCTTTAAAATCTAGCAGAATTCCTTGCACATTGATTAAGTTGCACGTTGTTAACAGATAATGCTCTGAGGCTCTAACAAAACAGATAAACATACAAATAATCCAGTTAGGTGTGCACACAGCTTCCACAACTTCACAGAAGTGGTCACTTCTTCCACTAATAAAATATTTCTCTACACTGTGTTACATACATGTCTTCATTATAGAAATTGGATTGTGCAAGGAAGAATAAAATGGTCAGTCTTTGGTGGGGTGTTTACTGCTGTTTAGGCTGGATGTTGAACATTCTAAATAGTTGAGGTGCATTATTTTTTTTTATGAGTGTGTTACATTTATTTTTTTGCATTACAAATTGCAACTGAAAGTGTAATTCTTAACCTATCTATACCTAAAATTGCTCAGATTGCTTTGATCTTAGTGAAAACTAGTTTTGAAAATTGCATTTTTCAGTATTTTCTAATGCAATTTTCATCAAATTTTGCTGTTAGGCTAAATTGAGTTGAGTGATGAATACTCTGAGGAAATAGCTGATGTTACTTTGCAGCACCCTGGGTGTTTAGTATCTTTGCTTTTAAGTAGAATTCTAATCAGGTTAGTAGAAAGCTTTTTCCATCGAATATCTGGATCTGCATGAAGAAAGACTGCTGAGTAAAAGCTGTCTTTGTGGTCTATTTGCTGCTTGATTTAGTTCTTATTTCTAAGTAATAGGAGACATTTTTATTATCTTCCCTTCCCATTTGAAACCTCATATAGTGGGTAGGTGGAGGTAGGTAACTCATTTTGTTCTTAGGTGCTCTGCATACTATCACATTTTTTCTGTGCACAAGGTATATACCTTTTACATCAGGAAAAGGCAGAAGATGTACATGAAGTCTGCCAGAGTAACAGGTTGCATGGTGCTTGATGTGCCCATGACAGTTTGTTACTCTCATCTGTATCAGAGGTTAATTTCCTTTAAACTTTGGCCTGTGTGGATAGCCTGGTTTGCAATGCAAGACAGTGTGGAGGTTTTCTTTCTTTCTTTTTTTTTCTTTTTGAATGAGCTGCCTGTGTTCTTGGGGCAATATATAAACTGTCACAGCATGAAATCAATTTTCTGCCTTGATTCATCCTAAATCTGAGATTTCTAGCACATTAGTATTGCAATTAGAAACATTAACAGCAGACGGTAGCATAAAAGCACGCTCTGCTCACTGACAATTTAGTGTATTTCTCCTTGTGCGAAACAGGAATCCAGGCAAGAACAGGCTTGAGCCTCCAATCCACTAATAAATTTATCAGACTTAAGAGGAAAGTCCCTGCTTCGCACTCTCCATGGTCATTCTGCTAAGGCAGATTATTCATGCTTACTTGATTCAGGTAGGCTTTTTGCAAGCTTCCCTGCTAAGCCTGGGAATGCAGTACATTGAGGTCTATTCACAGGCTTCTGACATAGACCGAGCTTTTATTGCATGGTGTTTTATTATAGCCAAATCCTAGTCTCCACCCAGTTTGTAGGCACTGTGCTTATTCTTTTGAATCAAGAGAGGTTATCACCTACCTTAATCCATGCAGCAGGGTGGATTAAGGACACCAATGTGCCTCAGGATTCTCAAAGAGGATCCTGGAAACTTCTTGTTTCTTCTTTTTTGCTGTCTTTACTAAACTCTATTGGGCCTCAGTAAGGATTTGCATCTGAAATGGGCAACCTGGAGCTTTTCTCAATGAAGACATCAGATCAAAGTTCAGTTAGTCAAGGCCTTTCTAAAACATTAAGGGGGCTTGGAAGTACACAATAAAAAGATGAGCTCTGGCAGAGATTGCAGTAAAAACATTCTGATCTGTAATCCGGATAAAGAATAGATTATAGGCCAAAGAACAGCCCCTGTTTAAATTGCTTTCAGAATCCTTGTTTTAAATAAAGTTACATTTTGCATTAAAATATTTAGACTTTGATAGATTTTTATTTTCTGCTTCCTTCTTTAAAAATCAGGTACTGATAAATACAGCAGTGCCTTAAAGAGAATAAAGAATTATTTAAAATAATTACTTTGGAGAAAAAAAATCAGAATTTCCTCAATAAAGTCTCTAGCAACTTAGAACATTCTATAAAAGGAGCCAAAACTTAGTAGTACTTAAGCTGAATGGGAAGAAAATGGAGGTTTCGTTCAAGTGCATTGCTATTTAATTGGTTAATTAATATGTCATTGCAATCAGTGTTGTTGTTTCCACAGGCCAGCCCAACCACAACTACAAAGTTGGGTCATTATTATGATGTTTCTAAAAAAATGCCTCCAGAACTGTTACAGTCCATAAAATGGCAGAGTTTTTACCTTCCTGAAGAACTAAATTTACAACCTAAAAGGAAGATATGGTAAGTTGTGATACCACAGACTTCTGCTGCATGTTCTGGTTTTGCCTGGGTATTGGTAGTTAAGGTTATTTTTATTGCTTTTACACTTGCTGTGAAAAATCTCATAGCCATACATGGCTCACAGGTTTAACTGTGGGTCTCATGTCAGTGCTACATGCCATGACTGGCAGCAAAGCTTCTGTGGCACAGAGACAGCTCAGTATACTGACTTCTCAACTGTGGGGGGAAGCAAACTGGCAGGCACAATTAAGGCAGACATTACTAGGACAGCCTAGGACACAGCTGCATGTTCAGCCCAGCCCTGCTGACAGCTGAGTGTGGGGACTGGGCAGAACTAGTACTATCTGTCTGTGAACTACTCCCTGAGCACCATGCCTCATCAGATGTATGTGTCAGGTGGCTATCAGTCTTAGGAAGATATCCATGCAGTTTTTAGGGCTAAGAAGACAGGCCATCCTTGACCTACATAGCTTAGAATGCTATATCAGATTAGGTCATTATGTGACTTTTACTCCTTACATCCTGCAGCTTGACCTAAGGAAAATACAAAGTACTGTGAATAGAATTACAATCAGTAATTATGTCTTACACAACATCCCTAATTCCAGACAAACCCATGAACTTCTCTGAATGAATAACTTATTATGGTTTATGTCTATTCATAGTGAATTGTGGAAGACCAAGAGAAAATGAGTGACAGCAGCAAAGACTCACAGTGGCCTGTAGCACAAATGTCCATTTTATCCTTCTTGGAGACATTTCAAGCCAAGTCAAACACCAAATAGGGACTACAAATTTCCTTGTTCAGCCCAGTAACTTAATTTATATAATACCTAGTTTTATGGAGCCCAATGCATAGGGCCAGCTCCTGGAAGCAGCAGAACTGTGTGTTTCATTGTGCTTGATTTTCATGACAGTACACTCAAATGTAAAGACTGAGATTTCTGAAGGAAGTGCAGTACAAAGCACCTCTCAGAGACCTGTAGAAAAACAAAAGCCAGTTCTCTTTGTAATTTGTTTCTGTGTTATGTGATCAAATGCCAGTGGTTTGTAAAGTAAAATCTTGTGATGTTGTTAAAACAATCAAACAGAAAAAAACCCACCTTCAGGAGAAAGCAGAGCACTTCCATTTTATGCTTTCTCCAGTAAATATTTGAACCAATATTATTTAGATATTATGTATAATCATTAATATTTTTTAGTAGCAAGGCCATAAAGCACAGACACAAGAGTATCTGTCAGGCTGCAGATGCTTAAATTGCTAATGAGCAATTTTAACTCCTTTTCTGTCTTTTCTCTAGCTAAGTAGGATGTGTCATGACTCTGGGCTTAATTCAACTAACTATATTGCTGTCAAGTATTTGTACATTTTACATTAAAATCAAATTAGCTCATAGGATAGAAAATGGACTTTAACTTTTATGCATTTGGCTTTATAGCCATGCCTAACTGATGTTTTCCTTCTGTGCTATCCTAATAAAAGTTCATCATTCTTACCATATGAGCTTTAGATTTAGTTTTAATCTAATGAAAATAGTAGCTTAAGTTATATTTCTTGGCACATTGGCAAATCAGAGTGATGAGATGAGAAACATAATCAAATAAAGATGGATTTTGGAGAGATTATCTCCTTTTCCTCTCCCTGCACCCACAATATGGGTTTTCTTCAAGAAACCTCACTGAAGAAATGAAACAGTCAAAGAATCACAGAATGTTAGGGGTTGGAAGGCACCTCGAAAAATCATCTAGTCCAACCCCCCTGCCAGAGTAGGTCACACAGGAATGTGTCCAGGTGAGTTTTGAATGTCTTCAGAGAAGGAGACTCCACAACCTCTCCAGGCAGTTCCAGGGCTCTGTCACCCTCACGTTGAAAAAGTTTTTCCTTATGTTCACATGGAACCTCCTCTGCTCCAGCTTGCACCCATTGCCCCATCAGGGGACATCACTGAGCAGAGCCTGCCTCTGTCCTCCCAACACTGCCCTTCACGAGGTCACCCTGAGACAAATCTTAACAAAGTTTTGAAGCACATTAAAAACGGATGTTCAGAGGGCTGTAACTCTGTTGTCTGCTGAAGTTAGGACCAGCAGTAATGGACTGCAGTAAACTGTAGTTTAAAGGCATTTTTCTAATGATCAGCATGAGAGCTGCCTTGCAGACACAGGTTGGGACTACTGTAGAATCTCCATCACTGAAAATTTCTACAGACAAGTTAGGTAAATATCTGTCAAAGATGGTTTAGATGTAGTTCATCTTGCCTTGGGGCAAGAAGATAGACTACCTGACCTCTTGAGGTCCTTTTCATCCCTGTCTTCTGTGATTCCTTAATACACATTAGTCACAGTGTATTAAATCCAATACTAAGTATGAATGCTACAAATTATTTTATTGCTCTCAAAATGTTTATGTTTTTTTCAGAAGCCAAACATGCTTGTACTGTATTTTTTACAAATATTGGGCTAAAACTCTGGAGGAAGCATTCTGTTCTCAAAGAACAAAATAATACTCACAATCCTGTTAGGGTGACTTCATTAAAGGAAGTTTTTAAAAGAAGAAAGGAAAGGATATTATTTTGTTAGCATTAATGATTGAAAAAAATCAATATAGTGCTTCTGGCTTCTAAAACTAACTTCAATATACCATAGAATCATAAAATCATTAAGATTGAAAAAGGTCTTTAAGATCATAGAGTCCAAATGTAACCCAGCTACCATGACCACTAAATTATATCCTGAAGCACCACATAACTTCAGGAATGGTGACTCCAGCACCTCCCTGAGCAGCCTTTTCCAATGCCTCACCACTCTCTTGGTACAGAAGTTTTTCCTAATCTCCAATCTAAACTTCCTCTAGCAAAATTTAAACACATTTCCTCTCATCCTATCAGATAGCTGTAAAGTGCAGTAAGATCTCCCCTTGGCCTTTTCTTCTCCATACTGTCATGGAACAGATAGAATTACCTGAAAGAATATGAAAGTCACAGTTAATGCTTCCAATAGAAGTCAACAATTTGTGTTAGACCTCATCCTTGATTGCCTGAAAGTCACAGTTAATGCTTCCAATAGAAGTCAACAATTGGTGTTAGACCTCATCCTTGATTGCCTGAAAGCCCCACTGAGAGCTTAAGCTAACCTCTTTTACTCCATGTTACAGGGAACTAGAAGCATGGACATGGCTAGGTAGCATGGACATGGCTAGGTAGCATGGCTCCATTACAGGATATAATTTCTTAAACATAAGGTACTCAAACTATGCTAAATAACAAAAAAACACCTGGTGGCATGATGCTAATTACTTGTATAGCACTACAAAATCTCTGGAATCTGTTAGACCAACTACCTCCAAAAAAGTATTGGTAGCCCAAGAGGAGATAAAAATAGAAAGTTACCAAGGAGATAAAAACAAAAGGGGATAAACCCAAAAATTTACTTGAAATCCAGAATGGTTTTTGAAATTGAATTTCTTCAATTCTTAAGAAAACTGACAGAAAATGGATTAACACTGAAAGCTTACAAATCCTTAAACAATAAAGAGAGGATGTTAAGAATAGGCTTAATTCACTGTTGAAATAATTTATGTTAATAGGTTGTATTATGGGATATTTGCAAAAGATCTCCTGACATCCTAAAGGCTCTGCTTTGCCAGACACTTATCAGGAAAGACATTTCTAAATGAAGTTTTCTCTGAACTCATGTCAGAGTGCAGGGCAACATCAGTGGTGTGTCTTGGTTTCTTTAAAACCTAGAAATACTTTCATAGAATCATTGAATCAACCAGGTTGGAAGAGACCTCCAAAATCATCCAGTCCAACCTAGCACCCAGCCCTATCCAGTCAGCTAGACCATGGCACTAAGTGCCTCATCCAGTCTTGTCAATAATACAGAAGTTGAGGAGGAAATAGAAACTGATAGTTCTGAGTAGCGTATAATTTCCCTAAGTAAGTAGTATTGGCATTGATGGATGGTACCTTTTTGTAGTATCAGAAGTCACAAAAAATTATGAATGAGAAAAAAAAAACATTTTTTTGTCCCTCTTATCAAAATATTGCCACATTATTTTAGCTAGCAGGATCCATTCGGAGTATTTGTAACGTAGCAGAGCACAGCATGGTTTAAGTTCAGGCTGAAATAAATTGTTATAATCCTGTAAGTGCAGCAATTGAAGAGGCACCCTAAATTATGTAGTCATCATGGAAAAGTGCACCTAACCCAGCATACACATTCTCCACTGAGGTCACAAGCTGTATGTTGGCAAGCTAATAATTGTAAATAAAGATTGTAGAAGCTCAGGATATATTTTGTTCTGCTTTTTATCAGATGTAGTGAGGTGAGCAAGGTGTTGCCCAAGCGTTGTCTTTTGTCAGTTGTTGGGGGTTTTTTGATGTTTTCCTGATAGAGACCTGCCTGTGCATCACTTTAATGTTCCTCAGAAAATGTACTTAACCTGTAACTTGGAATTTGCCTCATTGACCAGCCTTAGTTTTCCCTTTTCTGGTTAGGATGACTACATTTGGAGGCCTTAGGTTTCACCTTTTCTTCTTGAAATTTGAAGTAATTCTCTTCCCCCACCCTTCTGTTCTTTGGGAAGGAGTGGGGAACAGGAAGAACAATCCTTTGCTTTCCTTTCTTGTCACTGCTCAGGGAGGTAATGCCAAAAGGTTGTGCAGTTAAAGCAGAAAAGACACAAGGAAAGTGATGTCCCACATTCTCCTGTGCATTTGCTATTTACCTGGCAGAGACAGTGACCCTAGCAAACATGTGTTTTACAGTCCTCAGAAAAACGCTGCCACACCTTTCTAAAGAGCAGTGCTCTTTGTTGAAATGTTTTGTGGAACAAGAAGCATGTGTTTGTAAAAAGGACCTTGGTGCTTCTAATTCTCTAGTATCACATTAGGAAGCCAGTTTGATTTAAGATGCTGTTCAGTGAGCAAACTGTCTCTGCAATTGTAGCTAATGTCTATTGCAAGGTAATCACAGTGCTACTTTTACAGAATCAGCAATGTAGAGGCTTTGGCCCCTTTTAGAAATCCTGTGTGTATCTCTGTTGCTGTCCACACAAGCACTTGGCTTTTTATGCACTTGCAGAGAAAGGAGAGTCTTTGAGTGATTAGAACTGAGTTATTGACTGGGCTTTTACTCCGCAATTAAAGATCAGGTTTGGAGGTTATCTACATCATTTCTTCGCCTTCAAGTTTGGGTCAACCCTTCTTTTCTCCCCTATGTTCCTGCACACGTTTGCTTTTTGACAGAGGAAGGTGGGGAGCCCTGTGCTTGTTTTCTTCTCTGTGGTTCTGGTACCTGATGGCTAAATTAGATTAGAGGGTCCCTTTTTTGGGTAGTCACTTGAGATGAGCAGAATTTCATTGCTGCATGATAAACATTAATTGAGAACAGACTGGGAAGTAATTTGTAATGGAAGTAGTAAATGGGACTGGATGTTTATTGCCAAAAGAAGGCATAAACCCTCACTTATATCTTTTTTTATGTTAGGGAAGGGCAGTTATGTCCTGTCCCTAACACTAGCACCAGGTAAACGTGGTTGTGCAGCTGACAGCAACTGTTTTCCGGTTGTTGTTGCTAGGATATTCTGATGTCCTTTTTGTTGCTTTGCTAAAGCTGGTACTTAACAGGAAGGCAGAAATATCCTCTGTGATAACTCTGTGCGTCGCACAAAAGGCTTACTTTCTATCTCTCTACTTCTATTGTCATCATTCTGTTGCAGTTCCCAAAAGACAAATCAAGGGAACTAAAATAATTAACCTGTGGTTTTTCAATAATAGTTGTAAATTTTAGCTTAAAAATGTGGAAAAGGAATAAATTTAATCCAGAGTCTAGATTTACTGATAAACCTAGATAAAAGCAATTCAACTGTCTTGCCTAATGGGGTCTCCTTCTACATAACAAGGCTATTTGTCATACCTTTGATAACCTAACCTTTGTTAACTGCTTAGAAACTATCAACAGAGAAGTCAGAGGCTCTGTTGTAACCAGGATACCTTCTTGCCAGCTCCTGCTTTATCCATTACTAAATTGCTAAGCAAAAAAAAAAAGAGAGCAAAGAAGGAATTGTTTAAACTCATTATCAGAATTAAATGCTGTTTAGTAACAAAGCCAGAAATAAAAAGACTAGAACTTAGAAAATAAGAAATGCCTTATTTCCTTCCTTAAATATTGTGACAAACATTGCCAGAAGGGTACTGCAACTTGGTTTTATAAATAGTGTTTTCACAGTATTTTTACGTCCCTGTTTCCATAGCATGGTTGAAATTCAAGCAGGCCTTTAATATTTTAAGAAGAAATAGAAGAGCAATGATTGCTACATTGAAAAAAGATTCTATTTTCTGTCTTTGCTGCAAATCTCTTTTTCTGATGGATTAATTTAAAATCTTAGAATCATAGAATCAACCAGGTTGGAAGAGACCTCCAAGATCATCCAGTCCAACCTAGCACCCAGCCCTAGCCAGTCAACTAGACCATGGCACTAAGTGCCTCATCCAGTCTCTTCTTGAACACCTCTAGGGATAGCGACTCCACCACCTCCCTGGGCAGCCCATTCCAATGGCAAATCATTCTCTCTGTGAAGAACTTTCTTATTCCTGTCTTTATCATTGTGTTGATGTCTTTTTTTATTATTATTATTATGCAAAGCAATGTATTTTACATTAAATATAGGATTGGATTCTAAATATTAAGAAAGTATGCATGTGTGTACTGTCTGCTTATATCTATTGGTGCTTTAAATTAATACATTATTAGCAATAAATCTATTTTTAAATTGTTCTTTCTTTTTTTATCTTTGTTTAATAAGGCCTTTGATTACAAATCATTCCAAATCTCTTTTGTAGGTTTTAATTTTGGAACCCTTTAATTCCGCCAGTGCTTTGTTTTGTGGTTTATCCACTGACTTTTGCAAACAAGTTAGTAATAAGACAGGAATTGCGAGTGCTGTGATTGCAATTGTGTTCTTTGGCATGGTACAGTTTGGGTTGGAAGGGACCTTAAAGATCATCTGAGCAGCCCTATAGATAGCATGGTAATGCTTATCAGCAAATTAAGTGGTAGATCCACAGACTTTAAAATGCTAATTTTGGGGGGCAAAGACCACAGTTGTGATTTTGTGTTACGCACACTATGCTTCTGGCTGTGGCTACAAGACAGTTGCAAGCTCCTGCCTGTTGTTGATGAGTTCTGTAAACAGTCTCTCCATCCTTCTTGTAGGCCTCCTTCAGGTACTGGGAGGCTGCTATTAGGTCTCCCTGGAGCGTTCTCCAAGCTGAAAAACCCCAACTGCCTCAGGCACACCTCTTATCAGAGGTGTTCCAGACGCCCTGATCGTTTTCCTGTCCCTCCTCTGGACCCACTCCATCAGGTCCATGTCCTTGTATCTTATGCTCTGATGCTGTATCAAAAAAAAAACAAAAGTTTTTAAGAAATAAACTTAACTACATGAACTTTTAAACTGTGGGAATGTTGTCTCTCCCATGTTTTGTAGGCTTCGTTTGTTTTAGCAACTGCATGCTTGGAAGTTTTCAGTAGTAAAAAGTCAGCTCTGTTCATCAGGGCATTGATTAGGTATACTTGGAATAACCATTGGGTAGGCCTTTGTCAGTTATAGAAGATTAGTACTGTGCTGTAATGGCTTCAGCTTTAAGTTGATACATTAAATCATTAATCTCTAAATGTAAGTGAGCCAGACATAATTAAGTTATCTTAATCCTCAGAGATTTTAGCTTTCACTGAATGTCTGAGCCCTGAACTAGTTAACGTGAAGCGATCAATTGCTTATAATGCCAACTTTATTCAGAGAGGTTTTTTATTCTGTGACAGTTTTTGCCTGTATGACACTGTTGGACTGAAAGCTGCATCTGCTTATATTTATTTTTAATACAGCAGTTAGAAACATATGGGAGAGTATCAAAATATGTTACTAAGCCATTTCTTCCTACCCACAGTAATATGAACGATGCTTACGCAAGGCTGCTCAAGTCCATTCAGAGGATCATCTACCAGCAAGGGTTTGATGGCTCTGATCCCCAGGTACTGAAGACACTCATACTCTTATAATTCTGTAACTAATGGTTTCCAACATTTCAGTGGTGGCACAGAAAGATCTTTGACAAAGTAACATGAAACAAGCTGCTCTAAGCATTGCTAAAGTAAATAGAGAACGTGGATCGTATTTTAATGTGCCTTTGGAGTTTTTACCTGTTACAGATAACACAAACCATGCAAGAAAGAACTCTAAGCCAACATTAATAAAATGCAATTAGATAATAAATGGATTGCCAGATATAATGTAATTAAGCAAAACATTTTCCCTCAGTTGTTTTTCATACTGTTACATTAGCAATAATGCATTCAAAATTCTGGAACTTTCAGAGTGAATTTTTAATGAATTCAATGGTGTGCATCTTTATGTTGGGAGCATCCAAACCCAACTAAAGAAACAAGAATACTGTTTCAACTTACAAATCTAAACAGCTTACCAGACTTGTAAAGATCTCTGTGCTCTACATAAATCATACTGTGGGTAATCCACATAGAATCCACATAGAATCAACTAGGTTGGAAGAGACCTCCAAGATCATCCAGTCCAACCTAGCACCCAGCCCTAACCAATCAACTAGACCATGGCACTAAGTGCCTCATCCAGTCTTTTCTTGAAGACCCCCAGGGATGGTGCCTCCACCACCTCCCTGGGCAGCCCATTCCAATGGGAAATATTTTAAGCATAACAACATAGGGTAAAAGCCCTTTTCTAAATGTGAGCATATTTGTTGTATTCAGTAAGAATGGTGTTCATAGAATAATTGATTAGATATATTGATGCTTAATTGATTAATCCTTTATCTTTGTCATTGTATAATCAAAATGCTACAATGGAAATGATTGAGTATGGATGCTGGAAAGCTTCTGAGAGTATGATACAAGACTGTGTGCAGGGAAGAGAACGCTGGAATGGTTGTCTAACAGTACATCTTAGAAACATTACCTGCACAGAACACTTGTGTGTAAATTCAGGTTATTTGTGCTCAGGGTTTAGTCTCTGCTGAGATTTATGGGAGAGCTTGCTTTCCCTTTGGTGGCAGTGCCAGTCTGGAGAAGTAAATTGGTCCCTGACAGGCACCTCTCCCCAGCTCGCAGTGGTAGCCATGGCAACAGGCATATCATCCCACTGTACAGCACCATGCTCCGAGCTGCTCCTCCCGCACCGTTGACAGGTCCTGTGGAAGCCCGAGAGCTTGCTGGCTGCGAAGAGCAGTGCTGAGTGCAACAAACACCCTGCCAGCCTTCAGCCAGCAAACAGCCTCCTCCTGCAGAGATTAGCCTGGTGTTTCTTATTTTCCTTTGGATATTTCTGAATGTATTTATTTATTCTACCTGTTGAAAAATGAAGGTTGGTCAGAGTGAATATTTTTGGTTGGGTTTTTTTTTTTGGGCTTGCAAGCAGAGTAAAAATTAATCGTGGATATCTTCTGTACTTGTTGTTCATTGTTTCAGAATGTCCTATTAGTGTCAATAAAGCAAAACCAGATCTTTAAGTCAGATGGGTTTAAAAGAATATGTTTGCTAAATGTCATATATAAGTTCTTGAGTTGAAACTTTAAAAGATAGAAAAAGATCCCTTTTTGAGGCCAGGTAATCCATCTTGAGACCCACCATCATTGTTTCTATTTCAAGGCAGACCACAGAATCATAGAATGATTTGGGTTGAAAGAGATGTCCAGAGGTCTAGTCAACCCCCTCGCAGTAAGCAGGGATATCCTCCACTGAATCAGATTGCTCAAGGGCTTTGTCCAGCCTCACCATGAATATCTCTAGGGAGGGGGCTTCAACTACCTCTCTTGGCATCCTGTTCCAGTGTTCCAGCATGCTCATGCTTAAAGATCTTTTTCCTAATATTCGATCTAAGTCTCCTCTCATGTCAAACCATTGCCCCTCACCCTATCACTGCAGGCCTTTGGAAACAGTCTCTGTGCAGCCCTTCAGGTATCAGGAGGCTGCTCTACTCCGCTCTGCTAAGACCACACCTGGAGTACTGCATCCAGCTCTGGAACCCTCCACACAGGAAAGACATGAACCTGATGGAGAGGATCCAGAGGAGGGCCAGGAAAATGATCGGGGATCTGGAACACCTCTGCTTTGAGGACAGACTGAGGGAACTGGATTTGCTCAGCCTAGAGAAGAGAAGGCTCCAGGGAGGCCTAATAACAGCCTTCCAGTACCTGAAAGGGACTACAAGAGGGCTGCAAAGGAACTGTTAGAAAGGCTTTGAGTGATAGGTTGAGGGTCAATGGTTCGAAATTAGGGAAGAGTAGATTTAGATTGGGTGTTAGGAAGAAGTTCTGCACCTTGAGGGTGCTGGAACACTAGAAGAGGTTGCCCAGGGAGGTAGGTGAGATTTTTAAGGTAAGGCAGCTCTGAGCAAGCTGGTTTAATGGAGGATATCCCTGGGGGTTGGACTAGGTGACCTTTGAAGATTCCTTCTGACCCAAACCATTCTATGATCCTCTGTCAGCAAAGAGAAATGCCATCCCATTTGTGTTTTCTATAAGATTGGCTGAGATTAAGCTATGATGCTGTAAGTCATGTAACTATTATGGATGTTTATCCTATTCATTGTATTTTTGAAATCATGTTAAGAAACTCTTTCCTCTTAGTGTTTAAAAAATAACAAGGGGCTCTTTTTTTTTTTCCCCCAAAAGAAAAAACCAAAGAATATTTTGCGGATAGGAATTCAGAGCCTGGGGTCCATGTTGTGGGGAGATGACATCTGTAGCAGTGCCATTCCTGAAGATATGCACAGCCTTACAAAATTCCTCTATGTTCTCCGGGGTCTCCTCAGAAAATCTTTGTCAGCCTGCATCATCACAGTGCCTGCTCACCTCATCCAGGTAGGGATGCTGTCTTTGCATTATTTCGTAGCTCACATATCAGTTAGCAACAATGTACAGTTTATGGCAAGAAAATAAAGTCAATTATGGACATTTTGAAAACTCTTTTTATTCAAAGGGCAATGTTAGAGCATAGCTTCACTGTAGTGTTTCTATACTTACATGGGACAGTTGTGCTGCAAAATCTGAAGGACTTAAGCATACATCTTAGGTACAGTTATGTCCTATGTGGATCTTAGTCTTTTTTGGAAACTATCAAAATTTCAGAAACTGTTAAAAAAAAAGCAAAGAGAATCCTCTTGGTAGCCTTTTTTAATTATTTTTTTACAACATCCCTACACACCTTTCCACTGTCTTTAGAACAGTGTTTGAAGTTTCAGTACAAGATATTTCTGGGAAGATGTAGCCAGGTGGGGTTGGTCTCTTCTCCCAGGCAACCAGCAACAGAACAAGGGGACACAGTCTCAAGTTGTGCTGGGGAAAGTCTAGGCTGGATGTTAGGAGGAAGTTCTTCACAGAGAGAGTGATTGGCATTGGAATGGGCTGCCCAGGGAGGTGGTGGAGTCACCATCCCTGGAGGTATTCAAGCAAAGCCTGCATGAGGCACTTAGTGCCATGGTCTAGTTGACTGGGTAGAGCTGAGTGCTAGGTTGGGCTGGATGATCTTGGAGGTCTCTTCCAACCTGGTTGATTCTATGATTATGGTGATGTGTTATCTTGTTTTTCAAGCCAGAATTTGGAAGATACAGGTTTAGTCTTTAATATCCCATTGTGTCAGGACAGCAGCTAACCACTTGTGGTATCAGAGTGATGTTCCAAATTGTCAAATCAGAAGCTTCTAACAGCACATTTCATGAAAGTGTACAGAGACTTAAATTATGTCTTCTGCAAATAAACTCTTCTAGCAAAAGGGAAAATGTAGATGGTCTTTTTTTTTCTGCAAGTGGTAATGAAACTTAGAAAAGCAAAATTACTGTTTACACTGAGCAGAGTACCTGTAATTTTGGATATTAATTTGATTTCATCACAGTTAAAAAAAAACTAGATAAAACTTCATATTATGAAATGTATGTTCATAGTAGATGAGCTTATTACTAGATTAAGTCCTTCTTAGGTAAGGACATGACTCTCACTTCTGTATTGCATTTGGTAAAGGTGTTTGAATTCCTGCAAATGTTATTCTTGTAGATACCTGCATCATTTGCTGCTTCAAAAATAAACTAATTTTAGCACTGCAGTCAGAAATGGATGATTATTCCCTTGCAGTGCAAAACTCTATCTCCTTTTAAGTACAGATGGCAGTTTGCCTTCAAAAAGATTGACAGTAAAATTTAATGCCATGAAGAGAATTTGTAACTGTAAAACAAGCATCCTTCATTTTACACATTGGAATTACCTGTCCATAACTGAAACGTACAATTGGTTTCATTATACTGTTTTTTATGTCTATTATGTCAATAAAACTATGATCATGTTCTAAAGAAGAAGTTCAGAAGCATCTCTAAGAAACAACCAAAGGATGAACGTTTTTGTTTGGTGCAGAGTTACCTGGGAAGGCGATTTGGATTTTGTGTTTATAAATTCTACATAAATCATCTTTTTAAACTGGATTTTTTTTTTTTCCTTTTCACTGTTTTGCAATGAGTGCTAGAATATTCTGGCTTTAAACAAAAAGAAACATTATTTCCAGGATGTTTGCTTAGAAGCCTTGAACAAATTGAGGTATTCTTGTTATTTTTTTTTGGAAACTGTTCAATTTCATGTATCCTTTAAGCAATAAAGTATGGAGAAAACTGTCATTAGGAGGAGCAAAGCTGCTGAGGGTTCCTTATACCCCACATTACTCAGTTCCCAGAGCCCTGCTGTGTAGTTGTTCCACTCTCCAAGAAGCCTGTTAAAGAACCCCTGAGAGCATGTGTACAGCCCTCCATGTTAATAGTTAATTGGTGAGGATGGCAAGATGAGAGGACAGCCGAACATGTGGTCTCTCAGGCTCAAGCCGTAGACAGACCTTTAGTTATAATAACAGCAGCTGCTCACATTCTCACAACCCAGCTACTCACCATTCTGTCACTGAGGTTTCTTACTGGATTAAAAAAGTAAAGAAAATATCTTTTCTTTCCAAGAGAATAAGAGGGGGATTTTTTTCCCCCAAGCGATTTCTATGTATGTATTTAATTTGATCAGAGTAAATTCTAGCATATACATTCTCTGATGAACCCTGAAAGCACAGAAAATGCACAATAGTTTTCTCAAGATACAGTAAATTGTCAGAACACTGAAGGCACAGAAAATGCACAATATTTTTCTCAAGATGTAGTAAATTGCACAATTATTCCCTGAGCTACTGGGGAGGTTTTGCATTTTCTAAGTTATCTTTTGCCTCACAACTCTGTTAATTAGGTGGTCTGCAAGTAAATTCTTCACAGGAGTAATTTTCATTAAGTCCCTGTAAGTTCAAAATCACATTTTAATCAAACTTTTGCCTACAGAGAAATTGCTTTATTTTTACTTGCTTTCTCTTGGGAAAAAAAAACCAACAAAACAGTTTTTCAGTAGTGACTCCTACCTTATCTTGTCTCTGTCAGGCCACAGTACTTGTTACTCTGGGGTGGAAAAAATAAAACTCACAAGTGGTGGAACTGATTTTCAACAGTGAAAATGTCTTTCCAACCCAAAACAGTTACATATATATTTTGCCAAATACTTGGCATGTGCTACTGTGACAGGGAGTTGCACAAATTCAATCTACCTGGTTTCATCCTTTTTTTTTCAGAAGATCTAATCTACCTTTACTTTTCAGGAATTATATCCCTGTTCTTGGCTGATGAGACAATAAGTTGAAGCTTCCTAATTTATCTTTTCTGTGTTTCGATTGGTTGATATTTTCTCCTCATCCTGCTTGCTTAATCAGTTTTTACACAGTCACTTTTCCTGCAGTCATGCTTTAATTTGTCACAATAACATAACACAAAAATGGAATTATTTCTTTCACTTTTCCTACATTTTAATGTCTACTTCATCTCTTTAATGACCATTAAATGGTGATTTGGTTCCTGATGCTTTTTCCTCTGCAGTCCACAACCGCCAATGTGGCTCTTTCATTGTTCTGGCTTTTTGTTGTCTTGGATTTAAGAAAACCTTGAATTGCATTTATCTAAAGATGATGCTGATTGACACGGTTAGATGGGACATTGAATCTCTTCACAGTGTTCTGTAGGGTTGTATTTGGGTAAAAGACACAAATATACAAAATATCCAGTTGCTTACAGAGCCTTTTCAAATTAATGTAAGGAAATTATGTTCCTTGTGTTTAATTCATGAAACTTTTAGTGCAAAGAGTGCATGGGAAAAAAAAAAAAAAGGCAAATTCTCTTTTCTCAACCACAAAAATAGGAATGCATTATTCTGGAAGAGAATTTCAAGAAAAATGACACAGAAAACTTCTCCAATTATGAATTTCATTCAGATGATATGTGACAAGTTTTATTTGATTGATATTTTCTACCAACTGAACATGCTCTTCCCTTACACTGTCTGTCAGGTAATAAATATTGAGATACTCAGAAGTATGATTAAAATAGTTGATGGAAGGTTATTTTTCAAGTCTTCCTACTGCTGCTTGAAAATGCATTGTGCCTATGAAATCAGATGGTGCATTTGAAAAGGGAAAATTACTGCCATTTTTAAAATCTAGCAGTGATGAAGGATGGCAGACTGAAAAGGGATTTCATTTCTAGTCACACTTTCCAAATATAAGGGATATTATCAAAACAAGTAGGGACTCTTTTTCTGCATGTTGATAATCTGTGTGGCTTAGTACTTAGCTAAAGAAAAAGTAATCAAAATGCACCCAACTCTTCTGTGCTAGAAAGTGTGAAAGAACTTTGGTGTCACTGTTTTCTACTTACAGAAGTCCTAAATTATTTTCCTACTGTATTTCTTCTTTTTTCTCTATAATTATTAGAAATCATCAGTAAACCTAAAAGCACCTTCCCCCCAAAATACTAAATAGTATTTGTAATCATCTTCCTGTTCTTCCCAATTTTCTTATCACTGAAGTAATGTTTTTTGAAGTAAATTATGGAGTAGAAAGCAGAACAGTTTTATTAAAGCCAGCCTTTATTTTGAACTTGGAGCTGTATTAGTGGTAAGGACTAACAACCATATTAGTCAGCATGTACCAAGGGAAATTAATTGACTAATGAAAGGTCAGTATGAATAAGTCTTGTTACAGAACCTGTCCTCAGAGTCTGAAGTTCTGTTCAGCAAGGTATTTTCATTATTTCACCCAGTATGTTCAAAACTTCATTTCCTACAATATTAATGTTTTGATGCTTTGAATTCACTGAAGTGCATAAGTTACTGTATGTTTCAGTGTCAAAAAATTCAGAAACAAACCTTTTCACATACACAGCCTTTTGTGCTCACACTGAGTAATTTAGCAGCTAAACTCCAAGTCAAGCAGTAGAGTGCCTTAGAATCCATCGCTAATACGGGATTGTAAGATGTGAACTCCTATGGCTTGTGAATTTCTCACTTTGGAATCTTTATTCCTATGACAAGAGCTAAGAGTGATTGCCTGCCTTAAAACTCTAACTTCTGAGAGTTCACAAGTGTAAAATGCTGAATGATCTTCAAAATGTACTCAGTGGGGTAGTCACTGCACCCAGATTTCTATTGAGATAAATGTTGTGTAGTTTCTGTATCAGTTAAGCAGACATTTGAAATTCTTCACAAAATAGAAACTATGAAGATGAGTCTTTATATTTTTCTGTATCGTGGGGTTTTTACTTGTGGGGGGTATTTAAATGTTACACATTGCTTTTTTTGTTCTATGTAATAAATGCAGTTTAAAACCATACCAAAACATACTGGCCCCTAAGTTTAGAACAGGTATTCTTAAGTTATCCACAGAGTTTTCAGATATGAATATTCTGCTTTGAATAGTCTGGGTATTCATTAAAGCACCTTTCAAATTCTGGTTGAGTAGGAAGCTCAGAGAAGTAATAATTCAAAATTTCAATTGTGAGACAGTAAGTATTTTTAATTTCTATTACTGTCAATCATGTCTGCTAATCAAGTTGCAAAAGAAAGGGAGGTATTTTGTTGTTTCATAAGATAAGTTTATGGTTGCCAGCAGGCTGTATTGTAGCTCTCCCACTTCTGATTTGGTAACAACTGCTACAAATACA
The DNA here is from genome assembly GCF_015220805.1 of Pogoniulus pusillus. Taxonomy (NCBI): domain Eukaryota; kingdom Metazoa; phylum Chordata; class Aves; order Piciformes; family Lybiidae; genus Pogoniulus; species Pogoniulus pusillus. The sequence goes on along the minus strand of NC_087287.1, from coordinate 17,390,773 downwards.
AGCATAGGTTTTGTACCCACGTTGCCATTTAAATGTCTTAGCTATAATATGATGAACAATTCCATTATATGTTAAAATTGCATGCCTGAAACAGCCTTCTCATCTTCATAAATTTCACTTTTTAGAAGGACACAATATACACATCCTTCTCACTATCTTGTCAACACTCTGCCTTTTAATTAAAAAAAAAAATACTCCTTCAAAATGAACCTTAAACAGTAAAAGTTAATTGAATGTATGCAACACTGCAATTTGCTTTTACATTTCATGTGTGTTACCTGCAAATACGCTTACCAAAAATCAGTTAAGATTTAGAACTGAATCTTTCAACTGCAGTATTAGTCCTAAACAGTTAAATATCCCATCACAGTATGGAGATAGTCATCTGTTCAAGCATATGGAATCTTTTGGCTACTGGACTAAGTAGTTAATATAATGCCCAGTGTCCAGACATGGACACAACTGTTATGGAAGCAGAAGGGAAGAGGCACATGTATTGAGCCCATTTGGACACCGTTAAGTAAAGATTAGAAGAGGGACTTGAAATAATGCAGGTCAAAGTAGTTCTCTGCTTTAAGCAAGTATTTCTCTTAGAAAATAGAAGGTAGCACTGCTTTTCTGAAGCAATTGTGTAGTAGAAGTTCTTGGGGGGAAAAAAAAGACCTGTGAATCTTGCATTAAATAGAAAGGTTATCTGTTGTCTGTTGTGTTTCAGAACAAAGAAGATCATTTTGTGTCATACTACTTTGGGTTTAAATCACTGTAGATGGATTTCCCATCTTAAATGATTTTCAAATAACTGAATATTGAATTTGTGTGTGATGTCTGCTTGGGAGTATTTTTATGTGAACTTTTAGTGTTGCTTAAAACCCTTGAAATTTCAGAATCTAATTTTAGGTCTTTTTATTTAGACTTGCTCTATTAATTACAGTATCATCATAATAAAAAGGAATACTGCATCTTTAATGATGTTTTTGTGTCTGTGTAGTTAAGCTTTAATACTGGGGGGGGGGAAGAAAGGGGAAAAAAAAAAAGGAAAAAAAAATTAAATTAGCCTTGTAACCTCTTTCTCTTCCAGACTGATGATGGAAAATAAAAGCTCTTAGCCACAGAATGTAACACTTAGAATTAATATTTAATTAGACCAGCAAATTGTACACCGTGGCTGAAAGCTTCCAAAGAGTTGTTAGTGCCACAATTGACCTACAAGTTTAATAATAACTCACTTCTAGGAGCAAGTGCCAGTTCAGCATAGTGGAGCCACTGTAAGAAAGTCCTAGGAGATTAAAATCAGCAAACCAAATGGCAGGCGAGGATTCCTGGGATGGAGCCTTCTGGAAAGCTGGGAGCTGGAGTAGCTTTTCAGCCAGGATTCAGATGAGAACAGTGGGCAAAAAAAGCTGATCCCTCCTGTTCTGGGAGCTTCTGGTTGTAGGCCAAAATCCTAGAACAGATTTTTTTCTAAATGTTCTTACTGCAGCTATTAATTTATATCACAAATCAAGTAATGAACTACTTATCGTCATCTTTTAATTAAGTTTTAATGCAGACATTATCACAGAATTCTCTGGCCATGAATTTTACTCATGGAAGAATGGCACCTTTTTTGCTATGGCTTGTAATTTAGTGTGTTTGTGTTGCAGACTGTTTTATTTTATAGTGTCTTGCTGCCACTTAAAAGGGCTCTTGTTACAGTACAATGAAATAAGCAATTTATCTTGATATTATGAAATGCATAAATTAAATATGAAGTGTGTATGCGTTGTAAAGCAGAATATTTTGGAGGTTAAATACTTTAATCTTGCTTTTCATTTTATGAACAATTAAAATGTCAAGCCAGTAAACTCTACCATCAGATACCCACCTGAGCCTTCGTTCTGTGGCAAATTATTCTAGTGAAATAGGGCACCATAAGTTCAAAACTGTGCGAACACACAGCAACAGACTGAGGAAGGAACATTTTGCATTATTTATTGGCTAGAGCCTAAATAATTAAAGAAATGCCTACTCATTAGTTAAAAATTAAAGCAGGTGAGGACCTTGCCAGCAGAGGGAGCAGTCATGTCTTTCCTTAGGTTCCCATCGTTTCCAGCCTACCCATCATTTCCACCCTACCTCTTCTTATTGCCCAGCCAGTTTCCCATCTGGACTTAGCTTTGCCAACCTGCTCCTGATGACAGCCTATAATTTTATACTGAATAAGGGATTCACTTTTTAAATTATTTTCTATTTCAGAATCTTGCCACTTGATTACCAGCATCACTTAGATGTTGCTTTTTGATATTTGTGTACAATGCATTGAAGTAATAGCGGAGGATCTTTTTTGGTCACCTGTGAATAAAATGTGATTCACTGTTTAAAGAATTAAAGTTGCAGCAGTAGTTTGCCTTTGTCAGTTGGTAAGCAGTCTGCAAAGACATTTTTTTTCAGATAAAATAGCAACAAAAAGAGCTCCTAAATATTTTTTCTTATAATGAATAGTTACCAGTGGAGTCTTAGGATGTTAGTTCAACCAGTTGGTCCCAGCAGTTTTCTTATGGCTCTTTTTTGATATGGCTTTCATTCTACTTTTGCATCTGTATTTTATACTACACAACAACCAACATGCAGCATTGAATGTGTGGTTAATTTTGTAAACAAATCTGCTCAGATAGTCATTTAATTTTTGTGATAATTAGAGACAAAAAATAGCAAACAATTTCCCATATGTCCTTTTGTAACAATGATACAGTGTCATTTATAAAGACCAGATATTGTTCATGGGAGTTGCTGAGCTCAGCATAGATCTTGTACTGATTTCTTCCTAGCTTCTCAGCCTTCACTGGAGGGCTTGATCAGGCTTATTTTATCTACCCACTGCAGCAAGACACACACAAGAGCCCTGCACCTCAGAGTCATTCATAGTCACACGCAGTCTGTGCTTTCAGCTACTGAATGCTAAGGAAATAGAAAAGCACTGAACAGAGATTCAGCTCAAAAAGTGTCACCCATTAATACCTTGTACATCTGTCATCTCTTTCAGCCAGATAATAACAGGATTTTCAGCACCCAGCTTCCTAGGCTTCAACTCCCACTTCATTTTCCTGATACCAGCAAATTCTTCCCTGGTAGTCCAAATCCATAAAGCCTTCTAAACCAAGCCTCAAATTGAGAGGGGTAGACAAGACTTCAGGGAAAGGCTGAGTTGAGTTCCCAGTTCAGTGTTGAGTGGCTTGTGACTTTGGACAACTCACATGACATCTTTGTGCTTGTTACATGTCTTGGAAATGAGGAATGCCACACTTGCCTGTCTTTTGTAAAGCACTCGAAGATTAGCAGGTGGAAAGTCTGACTTAAACTATATAGTCTTTGTTCTCACTTCTGTTTTTTGTAGCCCCTAGTAGCAACTGTTACTGAATTTGTTTCACCTATATTGAGTCATCATGCATTTCACTGATGGCCTTTAGGTCTTCCTTCCAATGACAAAACGCATACATTTTTGTTTTGTAGGGTGACAATGTTGGCTGCCATTAGGTTCTTTTATAACCCAAGTAATAGATTCAGTCTAGCCATGCTTGTTCAGTAAGTTCAGTTAGTAGGTTTGGTGCTAATCAACTTGGAGTCAAAGTTTTATACTTTGCAGTCTTTGTTAATTACTGGTGTAACACTTTTTGGCAGAGCACTTGCTAATCTTTGCTTTTGGAGAGTTGTGAGTAATGACAGACTGCACCAATAGTATCTCTCTATGAAACTCATACAAGGTCATATACCTAACTTCTACCAAAATAAAATGTATGGGCAATCCTCTGATTTTCTGAGCAGTAATTATTAACACAAAGAGTGAAGCCATTAATAATTGATCTGGTAAACTTAAAATCCTTTGGAGATTTAATAGTAATGACAAGTGATAAATATTTGTATGTTATGAAATCATGACCACATCATTGTATGATAATGTCTCAGAAAATATCAGTTACTTCATCTATTGAATATCCAGCATTTCATTCGAGTCCAAGGTGGCTGCCTGCGTTATAGTAGCAGCCTTGCTCCAGTTTTATGACAAAATGTCACACAAAGTTTTAAAAGGCACAACCAATTTTTAAGCTCTTGCTGAAAATCCATGCACCAAAATTTGCTTCAAGTCCCTAACATTCATATTACCATGCATGGACTTGCTTCTTTGCTCTTTAATAGTGAGGCATTCTTTCAGCTACCATTCTTTGGTTCTGTGAAATGAAATGTCAGGATTTCTGGACTTGAAAATTTGCTTCAAGTCCATAAGATTCATATTACCATGCATGGACTTGCTTCTTTGCTCTTTAATAGTGAGGCATCCTTTCAGCTACCATTCTCTGGTTCTGTCAAATGAAGTGTCAGGATTTCTGGACTTGAAAATTTGCTTCAAGTCCCTAACATTCATATTACCATGCATGGACTTGCTTCTTTGCTCTTTAATAGTGAGGCATTCTTTCAGCTACCATTCTTTGGTTGTGTGAAATGAAATGTCAGGATTTCTGGACTTGAAAATTTGCTTCAAGTCCATAGGATTCATATTACCATGCATGGACTTGCTTCTTTGCTCTTTAATAGTGAGGCATCCTTTCAGCTACCATTCTCTGGTTCTGTCAAATGAAGTGTCAGGATTTCTGGACTCCCCTGTTGGTAACAACACAAACTGTTGCCTACAATTACAGTTTTACCTAGATTTGAGGCGAGTATCTGAATTCATCTCCAAATTCTGCGCTGTCATGTGGCAAGTATGCAACTCACCAGTGAAACTGTGGGGTATTCCCCAGATCTGGAAATTACAAGCAGTGTTTTAGGTAATAAAACACATTTTAGGATTCAGTGTATTAACTTCTAGTTAAATGTTTTCAAATAAAATCAGAGATAGGATCATATTACCAGAAAGTCAAGGTACAGAAGTCCCTCTACCAATGGCCTAATGGTCTCTTGAAAAGAGACACAGTCTAAAACCCCCTTCTTTTCAAGTTAATGTACTAAGATCATATAAATGCATTAATCAGAATACAAATGGAAATAGAATCAACTACACAAAGCTTTTGTGATTCAAGAACTTAAGATATTTATGTAGGCACCAGTATTGCTGTAGTTCCTTGATATGAGTCTCCTGTTTTTCCTTCTAATTGTTTTATGTAGTATGTAGAAAAGTTGGAGCCGTTCTAAGACAATTTTCCATTCTTTTACTTGTGGTTATTTAATGCAATGCAAAGAGTGAAAATTTGAATATTTTTATTACACAAGTATCCTGAGGTTTTTTTAATTTCTTTCCAAACTGACAAAAAAAGGGAGGATGTATCTCTGGGTATTAGAACAATTTTGACAGGAAATCAGAGGAGAACTAGAAATTAGAGCAGAGCAATAAAGACAGATTTTCTTCCTAATACAGAATCCAGATGAACCAAGATTGATTTGATTAATAGTACCAATGCTAAAATTGTGGTACATTAAGAACTCAATCCAGTAGAAACACAACAGTATTCATTTCAGTATGTAAGTTAACTGAGACGTATATTTGTGTTTCTAGAATACCACTCAGACACAGGGAATGATGCATCTGGAGCTGCTTTCTTTGTAAATTCAGTATTTTAAAACATGGACTAATAATTACTCAAAGCTCTGAAGATTCTGTAAATGAATTAGTAGGACAAAGCAATCTTTTTCCATACCTGTCCTTCCCAACAGCTTAGCACTTACATATAATTCCCATCTACGTGTCCAACGAGCACCAGGGATTCTCTTGAGACGTCGTTTTGAAAGTACAGTTTGGTCGAGGCCAAACATTGCAAGTTTGCACTTAAAAGAAAACGTCTGTCTGAAGCAGTGAGCACAAAGTAAGGTATAGAATGGATGCCCAGCCCAGCCTGCACAACAGGGTTGCTACCATGTTGTTAGAATAATTGCATTTTGGCTGAACTGATTTAGAAAACCTGCAGTACAGCTAGCAAGACTGAAAACTTTCCAGGACTGGATTGAGGGTTGGGGCTTCTTTATTTTTTAGTGTAATTTAAAACAATGCCTCTTCTAGCTGCCAACAAACTCTTTCCCTGAATCTCCCCATTCCTGGCTTCCCTCCTAACCATGTCCTGGCTCACCTCCAGAGCTGCCAAGTTTATGCCAGAAGCAGGAGGTGGATTTGTATGGGGCTGGAGGAAGATCTGGAGCTCTGTTAAATTTTCAGGCCCAGATGGGGCAACATGATTTGTGTGTTTATGTCAGTGTGCCATACATCACAACTATCTGTGTGCTGACGTCAGCTTTGATTGGATATGAATGTGCTGAACACTGCAAACTAGAAAAGAACCTGATAGATACAGATCTATGGCAACAATGCCACATAAGCAAATGTCCCTTTGGTGTGGCGATTCGCTCTGCAAAGTGTTTCCCAAGGTACACTGCATGAAGCCAGGAGAATGTTTTGACACATTTTGCAAGCAAAACCAAAACCAACATGGGCAAACAGACTACAGTGTAAGAAAGCAAACCTCTTTGGAAGAGCCAAAAGCAATGTTTAGAAGCGTTAGGTGAGTTTTTAGCGTTAGGTGAAGACTGAGTTGCTGCCCCTCACTTGAATCATTCCAGAAATAAGACCAATTAGGAGAAATTACATTCTTAGCATTTGCAGGACTGTTAATGATGAGAATGCCTTGTTGAGGGTTGAGCATCTTGCTGGCCACACTTTCTGTCACCTGCTGTTATCAAAGCTAGCAAACAGAAGTATGAAGACAGCAAACTTTTTTTACTCTTTATTTTTCAAATGAGAGGGGGGATATTTTTTTTCTATACCAGAAGTTTAGGTTAGCTTCCAGAAATCATCAGGGTGTGTTGATTTGTCTAACACCTTTGTGTTTCTTGCCTACACAAATAACATCCAGCAGCTTGCTGAAGAGCTTGCAAAACGTGGTCTGTGATTGCTGGGGGTCGCTGGCTGCTTCAGGTTTATGTTTAAACTGCTTTTATGTGGTCCATCCTGTAAAATAATCTGACCAACGTTTCAATTAACTTCTACTATACTGCCTCTCTCCTCCTAGAAGAGGGTAGCATTTGCAAGTCAGCTCTGCTATTTCAGAGATGGATATAATAACAAAGTTTAGGGACTGATGTGCACACAGTGTTCTTTTACCTCAAACTGCTTCTGTTACTCCTCAGAAAGGCAGGCTTGTGGCATGACACTGCTTTGTCACAGCCATCATTAGACTTCGTAGGTAAAACTGAAGTTCCCTGATTCCACAGGGATAGGTCATTTTGGCCTGTGCACAAGTAACATCTTTGAAAAGAGAGCAGTCCCCAGGATTTAATGCCATCTGGCCTGTGAGCTGGGGAGGGGAGGAGGTGTAAAGGTACCATGGGATCGTAACCTGAGCAGATTGGGCCATGCAGGATGGGCCACAGGCTACTGGATGGAGCTGTCGAAGGACAGAATTCAGATGATTCTTTGATGGGAATAGGAAATGTTCACCTTTTGTATCTGCTCTGTAGGCTTCTCTTGTGGCTAGGAAAAATGCTGTTATTGAAATGTGGGTTCGTGAAAGCAATTGGTATATTGATCACTGCTGCCACAAACCTTTTTGTCAGTACAAGGTGTAGCTTTTTCTGATGTATCTGAGGGTGTTCCCCTGCTTCTAATTGCTTTGTAAATTATTATTATGATAGAATTTACCAGTATTTAAACTGACCCTTCAAAATAAGCTTTGGTCATACAGTTTATGAAAGAAGTGCAGAATGTACAAGATGCTTTCAAATTAATAACAAAAGCCAAACTATAACCGTAGGTATTTTGAGGTGGCTGGTTATGATATGCCTGAAGATACCCTTCAGCCATCAAGGACAAGAGTATCCCCAGCTGTCCAAGTCACTTTTAAGATAACTACTTCTTAAGCAAATATTTTGCTTTTTAACACAAATGCATCTCTTTTTTTCCTCCTTAAATGCTGACATCATGAAAAAATACAAGAGTGATTTATCCTGAGTTGCCTCTGTAGGTCTTTGTGACCTTTGAAAATTGCTTTCTGCTGTATAAAATGAAGAATACTGTTTAAGGCACGTGACAGTACGTTGTTGCACAAGACATCACTTAAAAATCACAAATGTATTGAGAAATGGTGATGCAGCTTGAAGCTTTGGCTTCATACGTTATGTAGAGAGGAACTTCTGGACAGAAAAACACTGGAGAAAAAATGCCTTGGGTTTCCATGTTGTTTGGCTGCTGACCAAAATGACTAATTCTGTGGGTTGTGCTTGCTAAAAATATTAGAGATGAAAAGCCCAAGAGTATTCAAAATTAAGGTTTTCACAGCACAAACAGAAGCTGGGCACTGATTCACAGTAGAAGTCAATGAGAGGTGCTTAACTGCCTGTAGCTTGTAGATACTTTTCATGTGAGCAAATGCTTATGTTGTGAAGGTTTAGGAAACCACAGATTTAGTGCTGAGGTAGCCTTTTTATGGTTTCTCCCCATCAGCTGTGTGTTTTCTTTTGACAGAAATTTCAAGTCTTTTCTTTTTTTAAGGAGAAAACCCTCTAAGGTAATTTCTAAGTATTGATGACCTATTTTTTTTCCCCACAGTTTGACACTGAGAAGACCAAAGCTTACTCTATGAACATTAATTACCTTTTTCATCACATAGGATGTGTATTTTGTTTCCATGTCTTACAGAATAAAGCAATTATGGAACGTGTAACAAACTTGTCAGATACGGTAGTTGGTCTTGAATCATTTATTGGCTCTGAGAGAGAAACCAATCCATTATACAAGGATTACCACGGTGAGTTCCATCTTTAGCAATGCAAGAAGTCTGCCCTGAGTGTTTTTAGGGCACTTAGCGGCTTCCCCTCCAATTGGGTATCTGCTATAAAGTAGCATTTGATTTCATTTCGGAATATACCTCTTAAATGTTTCTCCTTGCTAACCAGTCTTGAGTTAGGAAAATTTTCAGTGGAGTGCATTAAGGCTGCAAAGGAAACATGGCAACTCCTTGCATGTTGTCAAGCCATATTACTGAGGCACTGCTCAATCAGATGTACATCTCAACAGGCAGGCTTTGGGGAATTCACATGCAGAGGAGGCTTGGCAATCATCTGACCAGTGAGCTGAACTTGTCATGAAATCAATACTTTTGATCTGCCAAGTTTTAAATAGAGAACACGGCAAAACATATATTGTAGTAAGGTGAATAAACTGCTAAGTGATGTGCTATATAAACTTTATCTGAAAGAAATAGTCTATTTTGCAGGCTCAAGTTGCAGCACTTACCCATTTAAAGAAATGAATGTGGGTGTATGTGGCATGTAAAATATTAAACTAGTTTTGGTAAGAAGTCATGGAGCCTTTCAAGTGATTTCGCTTCCCATTGGGTTTAAATCTCGCATTTTGTTTCCCAAAGATGTTGCAGGAGAACTATTTAAATGTGAAAAGATTAGATTAAAAGTTATGCTTCGCCAAAGCAGTGAATAACAAACAGTTCCAGCTAATCTGGAGCCATGCTCTGAGTGTGCATAAATTACAGCTGTTATTATTGCCATACTACTCTAGTTCCATGGAAACCTTGAGTTGAAAGTAAACTGCTTATCCCAACCCTGCTGTAAACATCTGAAAATGAGGCAGCCCTTGCCACAGCAGAACATGGTGTTGAGACACCACTGTGTGTATGCAGGCTGTAATTAATAAATCAGAGCAAAATCTTATTTGACTGTGAAAATAGTACACATTTCATTAGCTGAAAGAGAGGAGAGAAGGGAAAAAAAAAGATGAATGAAAAAGAAACCACGAACAAAAGCTAGAATAATTTGCCTAATTATTTTTCCAACTGTCTCATCGTGCCGTGGCATTTGTTTGTGCTAACATAATTCTGTCAATTTGATGCTCCTTTTCTCAGTGCTGAAGAGATCCTTTGAGACAATGTGTGTTTTTAGCAGTTGTTTCCTGGTTTCCTTTAGAAATGTTTGCTAAATTATTTTTGATCCTACTTTATAAAACATTAGGTGCCAATATGCAGAGCTTTGGAGGGTAACATTCTAAAAACCAGATTTTCTTTTTAATGCTTTTAACTTTGTGGATTCATTTTTTTTTTTTGCTTCAGAATATATTTTAAGATGATTTATTTGCTGTAAATGATGGAAGATTTTTTGACAGTACTCAGGAGGAGTTTGATTAAATTATTGCATCGTTTAATGAGTCCCACCTTAATAATTTTATTAAACTGCCTGCAAGTTTAAGTGGCTGAAAAGTCAATGAAACAACAAAAAGGTTACAGAGTTAAGAGCTGTTCCTTTAATATTTTTTTTTTTTTAGGATATTGTATATACCTCCTGTTCCTGTATATAATAATTGTACTTTGAACACAAAAGCCAAACAAGTTATTCTTATAAGTCACCATTCTGGAGGCAGGGACAGAAGGTTTCAAAGTGTAAGAATCATTTCCTAGCGTCACGGAGATTTTTGGTGCTTAGTACCCATAAAAAATATACTGTTTAAATCAGTTTGATTTTAGGAAGCTTCCTTTCCTTACTCTTCCTTCTAGAAAAACTAAATGAAACCCTGGGGAAAAAAAAAAACCAAACAACCTACTTGCCTCTTTTTAAATTAAGGTTTTAGTGTTTGGGGTTTTTCTCACAGCTGCCGTTTTCCAATACGATGTCATTTCTAAACATTCAGTATTTCCATTTAGACTCTGGCTTTATGAATAGCAAATATAGGCCAGTAATGGAGAAGCCCTGTAGAATTTTCCTGGTTTTCAGATGTAGAAAATCGCCCTTAGGTTGTTCAGAAACTATATTAGGCTGCACAAAAACCATCCAGCGTCCTTGTCAGAAAAAATCAGCTTGAGTTGCAGCTGACAGAATGCAGAGCTTGCAGTGCAGCTAGTACTGTTAAAAAAAAACCCATCTGAACAGCTCCTGCACGAGGAAAAAAACTTCTTTCCCCTGGAATGGCAGAAGGGTTAAAATTTATTGAAAAGCCTGCTCTCGATTGGCATTTTCCAGAAACTTTGGAGAAGTCATTTTCAGGGCACGAAGCGAAGCGGTTCTCATTAGAGCCGCGGTGGTTCTCAGTAACCCATAAGCCTTGTTTTGCTGGCTGCTTACTGGTGCATTTAATAAAATAAAGATCACTCAGTGGTGCCGTGGGCAGCATGCAAGGTGATAGCCATATTTGCTTACTGTAAATACAAGAGAAAATCACACACCAAACCGGCTGTAGTTTTGACAAGTAGTAAGATCCCTCTTTACATCTGTACCTCGGTACCAAAGTGCAATTAGTTTTCCTCGCACAAGGATTTCTGTTTATCTTATTCTGCTTGATTACTTGAGTATAATCGCACCGTTTGCTTCATTGCTCCTGGTAGTAAGCTCCAGTTTAAAAAGGGGAGGATGAGTGTGTGTAAATATACAGAATTCTGCTGCAAGACTCTAATTTATGCATCTGGATGGCAGCGTTTTCTTAATTTTTTTTCCCCCTCCTTTCCTTCCGCAAGGTTTGGTTCACGTACATCAGATTCCTCGGCTTAATAGCTTGATCTGTGATGTGTCAGACACGAAGGACCTTGCTTTTAGACTAAAAAGGAAGCTGTTCACCATCGAGGTAAGAGAAACAGTTTTGTTTCACTATTTAGAACCCAAAAGGTGGAGCTAACCCCATCTCTTACGGTTGGTTTTGTGAGATACATAAAATATACATCAGATGTGGCAAATTCATTTCATTCTGGTCTCGCTGTTCGGAAGGGGGTTAGAAAATACTGTACTGTGCCTTCTAATTAAAAATGTCTCATTTGCTGCTCTAAATCAGTCTGTTATAAATAGTTTATTTTGGTTTAAAATGTACATAGAAAGTAGGCCACAACCTTCAATAACAAAGCGTGACATGTTTCTAAGGATGTCAGGAGCATGTTTAATTAAATGTTAATGACTTGCTCTTACTTGTGTTAGTGGGTGGGAAAGTAGCTACATATTATTACCCCAGTAGAGGGATTTTAATGTATAATGCTGCCTAAAATTGTGTGTGGTATGAGGGATAAGTGTCCTTATCAGTATTCAGAAACCATTTTCTTTGCATTACTGAAATCACCTTTCGCTCTTTTATGTCATTTTAAACACAGTATCATTTACACTAATGTCCTTAAGTAAATTTCCTCCTAAATTTAAACTTTTCTCTGTGACCTTTATGCAGGCAGTCCTGCTAGAAGGCAGCAGTACAAAAGATGTATTTCATTTTAATCTTCCTAAAGAGCAAATGAACATAGCACTATTAAGCAATTAGACCTGATGTATTTATTAACCAAGTAATGCTTGGAGAGAGAAGATGGCTTTTGGGGTGGTAGTCATCGGTACAGTCTGGGCCAATTTTTTTTAACAAAGACATAAAACAGCCAAGCATCCCTGACAAACCATTTTGTTTAATCTCTTTTCAAATGAAAAGCTCTTAAGCAGGCCACTTGTCTTAACTGCTTGAAACCATAAAAAGAGAGAATTGCCACCAATAAATTAGCATATTTTTTACTCCATCACCAAATGATGGTCAATGTGGCTTGGCACTGCTTTGGTGTTTGGGACTTCACCCTTAAGTGACCACTTTGGCCCTTATTTGACCCTCTGCCCTTTTTAGCTGGCCACTTGATAAGGTAACTTAAGGGTTCTCTCTCTTCACTGCCTCCTCCCCTTCACAATTGCAAGTAGCCCTAACCTATAAATCATTGAAAGGGCCCTATCAAGTGACAAATTAAGGTGCCCTCCTCCTAATTAATGGTCATCAATGTCTTTAATTATCTAATCCTATTGAGAGTAGTTAATAGTTAATCAGGCAGCCAGTTCTTCAAGCAGGTCATCTCTGCATGAGTGCTAGAAGTTTGTCAACTAGAGGTATCCTCTTCAGAAGCCACTTAAAGGCAAATACTTGAGGAAGGGCTTTTTTTTAACCCAAGACATTCCTTTATGATGTTTCTCACTTGCCAGAGACTGCGGTTGGTGAAACCAGGCATTGTGAGGTACTAAACCATTTTAACGACTGCTTTTGAGCAGTGGCCAGAAACAAAAACCTCAAAGGCCAGTGCTCAGTTTTAAAATACAAACGTTCTTACTGTTTTCAGAAGGGCAGAGAAGCCTGCACCGCTATTTCACAGCATCAATTCCTTAGAATATTTGGGATTTGTTTCTTTGATACGGACCCTGACTCAGACTAGGGATTTTTTTTCTTTCTGTCAGCTGTATTTGGGGTTCTGATTTGTAATGGGATTCGGAAAGTTAAAACAAACAAAAGAAATCACCTTAGCAGGAGGCTCTGTAAAAGGAACTGAATTAGCTGTGGGGCAAGAGGGATCAGAAGCAGGGGATAGTGGAGCTCCTGAAACAACCTGTTGCCCTAGACATGCGTAGATGAGCCAGTTGTGGAATTTCTCCCTTCATTGCTCAGTTGCAGCCCCTTTTGAATAACTTCAGGTTTTGTTAGAGATATGCACTCTGTAAGCTGAGCTGACACAACCTAGCCCTTATTCGAGCATGTTGGATCGCTGTCCTACTGTGATCTTCCTGTACATGTTTCACAGATCTATATTACCTGTGTTTTTCTTCCTCATACTATTAGGGGAGGCAGACTACAACTAGAGCAATGAGGTCAATAAGAAAATGGAAGCAAGGGAAAATTGAATTAGGAAAGGAGGTGAATATAGCCTTCTGAAGTGGGTTTCTGCATTTAGAATGTGACGAGTCAGCAGTCAGGTTTGGTTCTGGTGGGGAAAACATCCAGCAGCACAACAGTGCCTTACAAGCACCAGTGTGCTTTATACAAAGTACAACTACGTTTATGGCTTCTTTGGTATGCAGCTAAAATGAGAAATGAAAATGTGTTTTGAGTACATTACAGGTTTCTGGAAGCTTAGTTACAGATACAGTCTGGGTACTGACCTCTACTTAAAATGCCACTTTAAAATCAAATTACAGAAGAAAAGTTAGAGATACACAAGTTCTATTTTATAGCAAAATTTCACCCAAAAGGGGCTTTATTACTTCAGGTTTTACTGTTTATAATAAAGGTATGGGACATGGATTTTTCTCATCTCTAGATGGATTACCAGTTAAATAATGCCATGGTTTGGCCCTAATCAGTAAAATAAACTTAAATGTCCAAAACATTTCAGGTTTGTGGGAGGGACTCTTCTTTATAGGCTGCAGAGTCATTTTAACTGTTTCAGTTTTTCTTCTGTCTTCGTCAAAATAAGATTGACTGAAAAGGATCTTTTTTTAAAGCATTCAACGTGATAAATGTTTTTTAATGAGTATTTGAGGGTTTTAATGCACATTTGAGTGTTTTAACAACTATATGAGTGTTTGTTTTCCATTTGCAAATCATGAGATAGACCTTTTCCAGGAAGACTTAGATGTTATGGTAAAAGGTGCAGCAGCTGTACCAAGCTTTCCCAAATCTCCGTGCGTTACTTACCAGCAATATATTATTATAGGCAATATTATCAGCAATCTATGTTATGTGCATACCACTTTAAAGGACACAATTTTGAAGTTAGCCTGTCTAATCCTATTTCTTCCCACTTTGGAATCTTAATTAGAAGGAGATAAAAACCATCATTTGACTAAATTATTGTCTTGAATCTGTAGCAAAAGGTATAATCCGCAATTGGGCCAATTAGTGTACCCCATAGTTAGCTATGCTGAGGCAGGAAACTTGATTAGATCTGACACCAGCCTAGTTCCCACTGTTGTTTTGCCAGGTATGATGGTCAGACTTCAAAGGGCTTGAGGCATCAGCAGGGCAAGGTTTGGAGGCCAGCTTAGGTCCGGTCGCTAATCTCTCTGCTAAAACCACAGCAGCCCTCGCACAAAACAAGCTTACACGACACAATCATGCGGTATTAAAGTTTGGGTTGAGTCATGCCAATTTGCCTTTGATTTTCTGATGATTGACTAAAAGATGGCTACATGACTAGACACATACTGAAAGTTTACTGATTAGGTAAGTTCCCCAAATATTTGAAATATTTTTTGATTTCTCAGCTAAATGATATGACAACCTGTTCCTCTTAGTGAAACTTTGCAGCTGGGTTGTCCTGCAAGTTCTTTTTTGTTTGCTTTGCAGCTCTGGCTGGAAGCTTTCTCACTGTTTGATAAGTTTTGTGGGAATGTTATGTTCATAGTCAGATCTGCTAAAACTTCATCTTTGTTCTTCCAAAGCATCCCCTATAAAATCTAAAGGAATCCATGCCTAAATTTAATTTATTCACTCCCTGAACTTTCTAAGGAAACATCTTTATTATTTAGCTAGATTTACAATTACAGCCAGGGAATTTCCTCTTAATTATTTTCCACCTAACCATTGAGTAAAGCACTATTCCATGGCTGTGATTACATAAGTGTTCCTTTCTTTTGCAGTCTGATTTGTTGAAATATTGCAGTAACAGTGACATGTTTCCATTCTGAGAAAAGCCTAGGGCTGCTTTAGTATCATTCCAAATGATTGAAATTGCCATCTTGCTGACTTTCCCTTGGGCAGCTTAAGGCCTGTTTACTTTTGTATTTGTTTCACATGTTCCCTCTGAGTTTGGCTGGCAGGACATCATTACCTGGTTTGACAAGACAGTTGGAGAAGATTCATATTTGATTAACTCTCTTTGTTACTGTCTGGTCAGCATAAACCCCCTGAAATTATGTATTTACAGATGAAAACTTTTGATAAATTCAGATAAATGTTTGCAAGTAGGAAAGTTTCTGAGGTTTGGGGCTTCTTCCCTAGTTTTGCTTTTAGGTTTTGTAAGTCTTTGGGTAGCAATAGTTCACAGTATAGAGAATAAGCTTTTTCCTACTTGTGTGATATGGTTTGTCTATTAAGTACTTATTGTGAGGTTTTATTGTTTAATTTTTTTTAATCAGTACCCAAGAACCAAGTAATGTGACTCTCTTTTTAATGGCTATAGAACACCTGTGCAAGCCTAAATCTAAATCTTTAAAAGCCAGCTCAGTTTGAAGCCAAATGTCATATACTGTAGAAAGAATTGTCACACAGTGACATACATTTCCAGAGCTTAATGGATGAGTTCAGAAGGCTCTTTTTTTCTGAGAGGTGTTTCCTATCAGGAAGATAAGAAAGTCATATTTAGAGGAGCTCTCTGGCAGAGAAGTTGCTGGCTCCTCAGTGGCAGGCCGATAGAGTATGGTGCTGTGGAGCACTCTGCAGTGCATTCTCCCTAGAGGTGAATGCTGGAATAAAAGGTTATGTCTTACTCAACAGTAATGGAGTCCATAGAGTTGTTGGTTGTTTTTTTTTTAATGTGATTCCAAAGAAGTTAAATATTGTCCTTTCTTCATCTATCAATATAGCATTATAAGAAAATTAATGATTGCCAACTTAAGCAAGACTTAGGAGCAGCACCAGATGCTGGGGGGGGTGTGTGTTATGTGGTCAGCATTGGTATTTGGAAGAAGATTTTAAATTCTTTTCTTCTAAGACAGTGAATTTGGCAATTAAAACCAGAAAGTATGTCTGAAATCTCTGTATTTCTTTTAATTCTATCTCTTTGGTTATTTTCTACAGATTATATTGTTGTAAACTTATTTGCAAAGCAATAGTTAGCCACTGCTATAGATTATTTACCAGAACAGATGGGTAAGACCAATGCAGAACTGATGTCTGCAGTGCTTTACTGTGGTATTAACGTAGCCCAAGTTTGGTCTTAAGTGACTCAGGAGATGATAATGTCACTGAGTGCCAGAACTGTGCTCCTGGAAACATTTTGTAGTTATTCATTAAATCCATCAAGAACAGATACAGATGTAATGGGTTAGGATTGTTTGTGAGCTATTTCTTCAGGAGGGACAAATCAACCCTGTCACCAGTACCTAGGGGATCAGCATATATTTAAAATTCCCACACTGATTTCTGTATTAGTGAGATTAGACAGTGTCCACTGTATTTATAATATCACTTCCTAAAGGCTTCTTCCAAGAGAATTTGAAGCAGCCTTTATTAATGACTCACCCAAATCTTGATTATAGCTCACTGATATTTGTCAAGTTGCGTAATTTTGCCAATAAGCAAAAGCATTTGAATGAATGAACTATTTTAGGCACTATTTTAACAAGAAGAATCTGTGAGCCTGAGGGCTGACCAAATTTCAGGAAGTTCTGTAGCAATCAGTCAGTAGAATGCCAAAATGGATTCTCATCCTCTGAACTTCACACAGTGTCACACCAAAGCTAATGCATGCTACACAGTGCATGTTGTAAGAAAGCACCTTCATATATAGATAAAAGCAACTCTGCATTTTAAGCCAAAGCACCAGTAGCATGACAAGACTTGACCCTATGTTAGGGCCTTACAGCCTCAGAATGGAACCTACTTTTAGCAAGCCAGAGAGTCACACGATTGTCACTGGCTGGTTGCGCAGTGCCTGAAGCAAGGATAAAACTTTATATGTATTGCTAGTTCAGAGATGAGACACAACTTCTCTGAAGTGTTACAGAAGGTGTATTTCTTCATTTTTCTGATGTGATAAAATCTTTGGGGTCTTTCATCTCCATATATTTGAGAACACAAGTGCACTTGAGGGTGCTTGGTACTTGGAAAACTTCTCTTTCTTCTCAGCCTGCCTTGACTAGAAAGCATCATACCTGTCAAACTCTAGTACTGGATGCTCCACTCCAGTTCAGGGACCCAAGTGCAGGGAACTCTGCATATAAAATTAAACTTTCTGGCTGAGAGAGGTTAAACATTGTAATAAAATTCAGCTGAAATTTATGCCAGTCAAACCACTGTTGCACTGATTTTTCCTGTCCATTTCCCCATGATATTAATAAAGACATTACTGCTGGCTTATTTAAATATAGATCAAAAGGTAGTAATTATAGCACCATATTATTTTCTTAATCTAAACTGAATAATGCTGCAAAAAGATTCTCCCACAAATCTAATTCTGTTACAATTCCAAGCTGCATTCTGCATTATTTCATCTAGTAGCCAGTTCAGGTTCTCTTTACCTGGTACGGTGTACTTCACTGAATTGTTTTGTCAGATGCTGTCAAGCCAACCTACCATTGTTAAAGAAAATCAAACTAAATCATTTTGGCATGAGCCTTCCAGGAATAAGGCACAGAATATGAAGGGTTTGATGAAATCAAAGATTTGATTTCAGTATTGTAAAAGACTGCCTGTCAAAAATGTATTACATTCTTTCAAACAAGTTTGAATAAATAAACGTCTTTAAAACTGTGACAGTACCATTTTAGATAAAGTTTTGGGAGAGATTTTTAAATCAGAATAAGTTGAGGTAGAACAATACTTGAAGTGCTCCTGCTTAAAAGAAGAAAAAAAAAATCCTCTGAATGCTAATGGGGAATAGAACTGAACTCTGGTAAGAAGATTTTTTTTTTTGCAGTATATGGAATTACCAAAAACATAAAGGTTGTGAATGTGGCAAAAGAATTGATTTGGTAATGTCACCTTCTCATTGTGTAATACTGGATAATGGATATGAAATGACTTCAATGTTCTGAAGATGAGTACAGGAAGGTACTGTTAACTTTTAGTTTGCATATGAAGATTTGTAAGAGCCTGAAATTTATTTCCCAGTTAATTTTGGTTTATGGGTTGCTTGACATTATAAGAGTATAACGCGAGGGCTCCGCTCAGTTTTTCACAGTGTGAACACTTATAATGCAGTACATCTGCAGTTCCTTGTCAGTAAACAGAACTCATACATTTAAACAAATAATTATGTTGTTTAGAAATATTTATACCATAATTGTGTTCTCGCAATGGAAGGACATGCAACAAAGCCATTAATGCAATTAAAGGTCACTTGTGCATATTGTAATGGACTGCTCATTCACAGGGTCTGTGTTAAGGGTCAGTGCTGCAGCATGAAATGGATTGGCCTTGTTCAGTCTGTAAATAAATAGGTCAACTTATCTTGCATTTGGTAGACAAAGTAGCTGACATATTCCCACTTTCTTAGCGTTAGAGAACAGGTAAGCGGAAGAGATGTTTCATTAAAACGTTGATTGGTAAAGATTAAAAAACTTCAGCTGCAAGGATTATATTTGTCACTGAAGTCAAAGTGCTTTTTAAACAAAAGTCTGCAGGTATAAGTTGTAAGGATATTGATGGTGAGTTATTAAAGAAGCAGAGAGTACTAAGCAACACATTCACAGTTCTCAGCAGGAGCAAGTACCTCCATTAAATGCACCTTAACACACCATCACATTTAAATAAGAATACTGTGTTTCATAGTACCTTCTCACTTTTGGATGGCAATCATGCCATTACATGATGAAACAGATCTCTGCATTTCATATATCTCTGTTAAAAAAAGGGAAGGTAAAGATTTAAGCTTACAGAAGTCACATTTCCTCAGCCACAGCCTGTATCATACATGAACCTCATTGAGATGAATTGAAGCAGAAGTTCAGAGCTGTTAAGGAAAAGTTAATAGAATGACTTTGCATCTCCACATGGAAATTGGGCATCCACCTAGATCTTGTCTTAATGCTATTTGTTATGCTTTGGGTTATTGATATTTGGGCAGAAAGTCATTCAAAGTTCTCTGTAAACTAGGAAACTGCAAGATAAGATTGGATTGAATTACAGAGTACCTTTTATTTTGGTATTCCTGGCCAAGAGAAGTGTGCAAAAAATCGATTGCTATAAGAAAAGTGGCCTAAGATATAAACTTAGATTTTGGTTGTGCTATCTTTATTGCTCCCTCTTTTATAGTTGTTATAGAAGCATGGTTTTATTTTCTTCAAAATTTGAGGTTTTTTGGTTGTATGGGTTTAGAGGATTCTCTTACCATACACAGCACAATTCCAAGTTGTTCATTGCGTGTTAAAACCTAACAGCTTTTGAAATACCAATCTCTGAGAAGAAAAATATTATTTATTGCATTAAAATATTTCTGGCCAGCTTAACTTTAATATTAACCTCCTTCAGAATAATTGCTTGAATTTGAATGACATTGCCAAGTAACATTAACAGTTCAGCTCCCTCTTTCCTCATTCCTTCAGAAGCAAGCAAGCAATAATTGTATAGTGTTGTACAATAACTAAAGCTTTGTATTGATGTCCATTAATACATGAAAAAGAGAATTTGGATGCCAGCTTACACCAGAAGACAGTTTGACTTTCAGAAAACAGCTGGTAGTGCTTGCTGAAAGTAATTCCCTTTAAATGCCTCATTTCAAGTAGTTGAAGTTTGGGAAACCTATGGTTTGATCTCTTCTTCTTCCTTTACCCTACTTAAGTGTGTTATAGCAAAAATTGCTGCAGAGTTTTCACTGGGACATTCATAAAATCCATGTATTTGCACAGAAGTTACCACATTAAAGCACTAATCTTTGGGCAGTATGTCTGCTTGAGTCACGTTTAAAGGTAAAAGTAGAAAACAAAAATAGAGAACTGTTTATCACTTTTAAATGGGAGGATGCGGCTGATGCTGTGCAAGAGAAATCAATCTCAGCTTGCATCCAAACCAGTGCTTGCTATCCTTAAAGTAACCTCACTGCTTAATATTTGAGCTTTGAAGATCTGTAGCAGTCTCTGCTACAGGGCTGTGCATTCACTTTTTCTGTAAAGACTGGGTTTATGTGACTTGCCTACGAATGTTTGAGGTAGACAACTTGGCCATGGTAGCTGAGTCTTGAAGGGATTTCTGAAGTCTCTTTTATATACCCAGAATCTGCTGGGGGGTTGAATATTTTTGAGCATGCACCCTTACTTGTTTTTATTTGCAAACTTACACAGGATTAGATAAACAAGAGGAAACTCTGGACAGAAACACACCACTTTTTATCATATTAGAGTGGGAAAGAGTAAGCTGAGGAAGACCCTATTCTGTTATTTTTGGCTGAAGCATGTAGCTGTCCTGAATGGGCAGTGTTCACTTGCAGATTGGGAGTAGGAACCAAATAGAGTATGGTGAAGTTGTGCTCTCAGGACTGAGCAAAGATAGTCTGCTCATAGATGTAGCCACTGCTTGTACCCATCTTATATACTGTATTTGTGATGCATGGTTAAAAAGCCATTCCTTAGCCACTTGATCTGCTGTATGTAACTAACTGAGCGGTATTTCATTTTCAGTGCTTTATTATGTGGTGCTATCCACTGGTCACCTCTCTTCTCTCAGTGATTTATTAGGGATTTAGTCATCTGTTGCTCAATCAATAAACACTTCAGTATCTTAAGTTAATTGACTCAAGTCTGAAATCTAAAGCCCCCAAAACAATATCATATACTTCTTAATCAGTACTTCTCACCTTTCAAAATAAAGCTTTATCATTCTGGTTGGATGACAAGTTTCCAATGCTGCCTCAAATGCTCTTTCATAAACCTTTTGCTACCAGAGAGTAGTGTGACAGGATTTATGTGAGCTCTTGCTGCTGTAACATAGGGGGAAATGGTTCTCCTGTTAGTATAAATTTGCTAAGAGCCACAAGCCAGTACTTACTTTCTAATTCTTGTAGCTGTTAAAGTAAGGAATTAATAAAAAGGAAATGTAATATTTGGTTTGTATTTAGATCTGCTCCTCAGCAGTAGCATAGCCATGGGCTGTTTGTGCTTGGTCTACATCATCTAGACTAAAAATAGCCTCCCTGTCATTTTATTGGCAGAGTTTTAGCTACTCCTTTAATTCTGTTTAAAAATGAATAGAGAGAAAGACAGCATAAATAATGAATGTGTGCAGATCTTCCAGTAAGTAACTAAAAGGAGATTCCTGATGCTTTGAAGGGCTGTAGAGATAAATGGATTTCACATTTTGCTTAAGTAAAGAGGCTTGTTGTAAATTGCCATCATCCTTATATGTGTTTGGTTAATTTTTGTGTTTGTATTTGGATCATTACAACAGCTACTTGTAAATATCTAGGCATTAACATATATTTGTTTTGTTACCATCATGCTTAGGTTTTGGGTTTTTTTAGGTTTACTTTAGATTTTAATAAGGAATTACTCACGAGGGACTTCATTTCTCATCAGTCAAATAGAAAGCCACTTTATTTCTAATTCTGCTTTTTAAAATGTGAGTTTTTGTAGACTAAGAAGACAAATCACTACTGTCTGTTAAAATCCTGAGCAGTATGTTATGGTTTGTTACAGTTTGGGGTTATTAAATCTGTAGAAATAGTGAAGGAAGAATTTGCTTGAAACGTGGACTACTTTGGATCTTCCCAAACCGCAATTACAGTATGGAGCACACAAAGTTTTGTGATGGATTTCTGTCTGTGTTGTTTTTCTGCAGACCTGAAAAGGTGTTCTGGCTTTGGGAAAAGCCATGAGAGTTAGATCCAGGTTACTGAAACACCCCCAAACCTACTGAGGACAATTTTTGTTGTGTTTATAGAGTAAGGCTCTAAGTTTAGAAGGGTTGCAGCGTAACAATTTCATCAGTGGATTACTTACAGCCTTATCTAAAAAGCACTTATACTGCATGTAGTCTGAACTCAAACTTACAGACATAACATAATCTCTTCTGCTTTTGCCTCTCTTCTCTTGGTCATCTCCACCATGCCATGTATTTGCATCTTATTCTGCACATTCAGTTTCTTGCTGGGGCTGTTTGTGCGCACACAGATAGGTGTATCGGGAAGAGCTTTTTGTAGCATTTATTTGGGGTTTGTTCTTTTATGTTTCTCAGGTTTGTGTTTAATTGTTACTTTATTAATTGATCCAGCAAATTAGCATTTATTGAAGGTGCAGTAAGAGAAGATATGCTTGAAAGTAAGTTATGTTAACTACTGCTTCTGCGGAAGGTTGTGTTGGTACAGATGAGATGATAAAAAGAGAAATGATCTGTGTTGCAGAAGTAAAGTGAGTAGTTGCATTGCATCAGTTGCAAGTGTGTAGTATTGACCTAGAAGGGTATCAGTCTTCAGAACCAATAATCAGAATGGGATATTTACTGGCAAAGATGAAGCATAGATAGAGAATTGTTATGTGTACAGTCTAGACATCTGGTAAAAATACTTAGAAATATTTGAGCCATCCAGAACTAGCCAGAGATGATTTTTGTCCAAAGAAGTATCACTGTTTCTGTGAAATGTCTATTCAAACTATTTTCTGAGTACTTTTAAAGCTGCTTTTTATTTTCTTCCCAAGAAGAGGAAGTACAGTTCTGTACAAAGTGACATTCCTAAGAGCTTAACCGTTCTCAGCATAGTAAAACTAATGTAGAATTACTTCCTATCTTGAAAAATCAAACCAGCTATTCTTATTCCGAGTTTCACCTAATATATTGTTCCGTATGGTTGTATGATAAACACATTATTCCTTGAACAGGAATTAAGAGCAAAGCTGCCAGGAAGGGGTTTTGTTGTCAGAGTAGTTCCCGCCTCATGTTTTGTAAGAGATTTCATGGTCCCATTGTAAAGAGTGGATGATTTAAAACGTGTTCCCAAGATAAACTTTCCCATTGTCATTAATGAGGATGGATAATACTGAGTGACAAGTGCATTAGGAATGACACAGAAAGAGCTGTTAGATTTGTCAGAGCATATCACTTCAGGCAATGAAACTTGAGGACATTCTCTTTTAGCAATGTTTTGCTATTTATTAGAGACCGAAGGATTGTGATTGCTCACACAGGTGGATTTTACTGCCTCCTTCATTAAATATTTAGGTAAATTTGCAAAGGTAAAGGTGATAAATATGACCATTATACTGCACTGTGAGGGTGCCAATGGTTGCTTTGCTTGCATACAACTCAGCCCCACAAATATACCTTTTCTTTGCTTATGTGGTGGGCAGCTTTTAATTTGCAATGTTTCCACTCAAAGCGAATGTTGAAAGTTACATAATAAGAACTGCTCCGTACTGCCATAGTGAAGCTGGTGGGGAAAAGAAGCTTAAAATTAGGATGCCATACATGTAATTTACATTGAGTTGAAAAATCATCTTTCTCCACAGAGAAGGACTTTTTAAACATTTATCTCTGAATAGTTAATAATTTATGACTTTTTCTGGCGTCCAAACCCTTTCCAAACTACAACATGCCTATCAGTTTCCATTTTGAACATGCAATTGGTCACTTTTTCGCCTTGATTCATCTTGCCTGGCTGCCAACCAAATTTTGCCTCTGTGTACCTTCTTGACACTAATAATGACTGAGTTTCTGTTCGTTTGCGTGCAAGATTTCCCAAGCGGCAGTTTGGGGCTGGGCTAAACTATCTATCATGATTGCATACAACTAATCTGCCTCAACCAAACCACCCAATGATTGAAATTACATTTGACAATCACCTCTCCTTGGCGTGCCTGAGGTGAACATAGCTACAGACCATCCCCGGAAGGGCATAGCAACTCCTCCATATGTTGGGGAGGATCCTTTTATCTGTGTCAAGAGACTTTTAGCAAAGCATGTATAGGCAGAGATTTTTCCCTTAGTCTTCCTTGTTTTCCCATGCAGAGATACAGGCTGGGGTCGGAGTGGCTGGAGAGCAGCCAGGCAGAGAGGGATCTGGGGGTACTGATTGATACCTGCCTGAACATGAGCCAGCAGTGTGCCCAGGTGGCCAAGAGAGCCAATGGCATCCTGGCCTACATCGGGAATGGTGTGGTCAGCAGGAGCAGGGAGGTCATTCTGCCCCTGTACTCTGCCCTGGTTAGACCACACCTTGAGTACTGTGTTCAGTTCTGGGCCCCCCAGTTTAGGAGGGACATTGAGATGCTTGAGCATGTCCAGAGAAGGGCGACGAGGCTGGGGAGAGGCCTTGAGCACAGCCCTGTGAGGAGAGGCTGAGGGAGCTGGGATTGGTTAGCCTGGAGAGGAGGAGGCTCAGGGATGACCTTGTTGCTGTCTACAACTACCTGAAGGGTGGTTGTGACCAGGAGGAGGTTGCTCTCTTCTCTCAGGTGGCCAGCACCAGAACAAGAGGACACAGCCTCAGGCTGTGCCAGGGGAAATTTAGGCTTGAGGTGAGGAGAAAGTTCTTCCCTGAGAGAGTCATTGGACACTGGAATGGGCTGCCTGGGGAGGTGGTGGAGTCACCGTCCCTGGGGCACTTCAAGGCAAGGTTGGACGTGGCACTTGGTGCCATGGTCTGGCCTTGAGCTCTGTGGTAAAGGGTTGGACTTGATGATCTGTGAGGTCTCTTCCAACCCTGATGATACTGTGAATACTGTGAATACAGATGCTTGGCCGCTGCTTTCTCCTAACCAAAAGCATTTTGGAGGTTGTGAAGTGTTTTTTCTGATTTTAATTCAGTAAAACTGTGTAAACTCTTTCCCTGAGGTAGACCAGTGTGAAGTTGGCTGTCCAGGAGATTAAAAATTCAAGAGCTATTTAAAACGTCATGTACTGTTTGTTGCAATGTTATGCTACTGAGAGAGCAGTGAGGTGACGTAGTCCTAGGCAAACAGCAGACAAGCCTCCTGTTGCTGCACTGGCCTTTACCAAACCTTACCCCTGCTTGGAGTATTTGGGTGAGACAGAACCTCAGAAAGAATGACAAAGCAAAATCTGCTTCTCTCCTACAAGCCTTTTCTTTCTTTTGCAAATTGTGAATTTATGCCTATTGTGTATGCTTACTGCTTTGAAAAGCTGCCTGCACAAGTATGATCTGACAAAACAGACCTTTTATTTCTGGGTAAGAGTACCAGAATGTTTACTCTGGATACTCTTTACAGGAAAAAGCTTTCTAGGATTGCTTTTTACTAAATACTGTCTTTTGGTATGAGGTCACTTTTGTCATAACATTTTAAGTTATAGCTTATGTCACCTGGAGTGCTACTTTTATTATGATGAGCTTCACCAGATATGGTTCATAGAATCATAGAATCAACCAGGTTGGAAGAGACCTCCAAGATCAGCTAGTCCAAACTATCACCCAGCCCTAGCCAGTCAACTAGACCATGGCACTAAGTGCCTCATCCAGGCTTTGCTTGAACACCTCCAGGGATGGTGACTCCACCACCTCCCTGGGCAGCCCATTCCAATGCCAATCACTCTCTCTGGGAAGAACTTCCTCCTAACATCCAGCCTAGACCTCCCCCAGCACAACTTGAGACTGTGTCCCCTTGTTCTATTGGTGGTTGTCTGGGAGAAGAGACCAACCCCACCTGGCTGCTACAACGTCCCTTCAGGTAGTTGTAGACAGCAATGAGGTCCCCCATGAGCCTCCCCTTCTCCAGGCTGCACACCCCCAGCTTCCTCAGCCTCTCCTCATAGGGTTTGTGCTCCAGGCCTTTCACCAGCCTTGTTGACCATAGTTAGTTAATTTGTTCCAAATTTCTGTGTAGTTGGGGTAATAAAATTCTGTTTCTAGGGAGATAATTTGCCATTTTCTGCTGTAGTTCGAATATATTGAGTTGGAAGTTAAACTGTTTTCATAGAATCATAGGTTGGAAAAAACCTTCAAGATCATTGAGCTTGTAGCCATTCATTGCAGTACTCCATTCACAACAGTCATCATGATTAATGTCCCCTGGTGAGGTCATATTCTGGGCTCCCCAGTTTGAGAAGGACAGGGAACTTCTTGAAAAGGTACAGCAAAGGGCTACAGAGATGATTAGGGGTTTAGGACATCTGTCTCATGGAGAAAGGCTAAGGGACTTAGGTCTTTTTAGACCAGAGGAGAAAAGACTGAGAGGGTTACCTGTCAATTGTTGTAGACAGCAGTGAGGCTCAGGGGTGACCTTATTGCTGTCTACAACTACCTGAGGGGAGGTTGTGGCCAGGAGGAGGTTGCTCTCTTCTCTCAGGTGGCCAGCACCAGAACAAGAGGACACAGCCTCAAGCTACGCCAGGGGAGATTTAGGCTGGAGGTGAGGAGAAAGTTCTTCCCTGAGAGAGTCATTGGACACTGGAATGGGCTGCCCGGGGAGGTGGTGGAGTCGCCGTCCCTGGAGCTGTTCAAGGCAGGATTGGACGTGGCACTTGGTGCCATGGTCTGGCCTTGAGCTCTGTGGTAAAGGGTTGGACTTGATGATCTATGAGGTCTCTTCCAACCTTGGTGATACTGTGATACTGTGATGCTGATAAATACTTAAAGGGTGGATGTCAGGAGGATGGAGCCTTCTCAGTGGCACAGGACAAGAGGTAGCAGGCACAAACTTCCATCTAAACATGAGGAGAAACTACCACCCTGAGATACTTAGAAAAAATCAGATAGTCTGAAAGTAAAATAATAGCATGAGTTTAATTTGCCTTTTCAGAGAGCAGGATGAATTTTAGGTGATCGAGTTACAATTGCAATTAAAACCAAGGATACTTCGGTTTGGCTAAAGTTGACTGCAGGAATTCAGCTGGCATTCTTTCTTTTTGTGTGTGTAAAAGCCAGTACCCAAACAGACCTAACAGTAAGTAGTCACAATGTGTGAAACATACTGGGGCTGGGGTTTGTAGAATATGAAACAAAGGACATATATATATGTATCTAAAGAGAAACTTTTTTTTTTGGAGGGGGGGAAGGGTGAGGGAAAGAGATTTCTTGAATTCAGCAGATGTTTGTATAGTAGTTTAAAAAAGAATTGATCATTGTTTAGGTTATTTAGCTTAAAATACTAATAGTAGATCAAAATGCATATGTGATAAGCCTATGCTGTCAGTGCAAAACAAAGTTAAGGATGAGAGAATATATGGGATGTGAAAGTGATCAGGGGGCTGGAGCACCTCTGCTGTGAGGACAGGCTGAGGAAGCTGGTGGTGTTCAGCCTGGAAAAGAGAAGGCTGCAGGGAGACCAAGTAGCAGTGTTCCAGTAATACCTGAAGAGGGCTACAAGAGAATCATAGAATCAACCAGGTTGTAAGAGACCTCCAAGATCATCCAGGCCAACCTAGCACCCAGCCCTAGCCAGTCAACCAGACCATGGCACTAAGTGCCTCATCCAGGCTTCTCTTGAACACCTCCAGGGATGGTGACTCCACCACCTCCCTGGGCAGCCCATTCCAAGAGAGAGCTGCAGAGGGATGGTTTACAAAGGCCTGCAGTGATAGGACAAGGGGCAATGGTTTGAAGGTAGAGAAAAGAAGATTTTAATTGGATGTTAGGACAAAGTTCTGCACCATGAGGGTGGTGGAAGACTGGAACATGTTGCCCAAGAAGGTAGTTGAGGCCCTATCCCTGGAAATACTCAAGGTCAGGCTCAACAAGGCTCTGAGCAACCTGATTTAGTGAAGGATGTCCCTTCTCACTGAAGGAGGTTGGACTAGGTGACCTTTGAAGATCCCTTCAACCCAAACCATTCTATGATTCTATGACTTTGAATGAATTTTAGGTTTGATCAGGAAAAATCTGTAACAGAGCAAGGAATACTAATTAGAGGAGTTCCTCATAATGACTGATTTATAGAAGAGTCTTGAAAGAGCACACAAAAAAAACCCCAACCAAACAAATTGCATCTAATAGAACAGAAAAAAACACCATAAAAATTGTGGCATCCCCTCTCAAAATCCAAGAATGATTTTTCCATCAGAGCAGCCTGTAAATATATTATGGTATTGTGATATGTGCTGTGTTTGTGCCTCAAAACTAATTTTGGGAAGCCATTTATATTTTAGGAGCAATGTCTTCATGTTTTGTAGCTATTGAACTACTTTCCAACATTCTCTGCAGAGTTTACCACAATAACATGAATCAAGAGAGCTATGGGGAAATGCTTAATTTGCAACATTCATGCTAGAAGTTTTAATTGCAGACTCTGTAAAAACTGAGCAAATAGAACTAGATGTAAAGTGATAAATCAGGCCACATAGACAGCAGCTGTGATGGATATTCTTACATAATGTTTATATCTTTGAGCTGTAGACACTGTTTTTTGGGTGATACTCCTGTGCATGCTGGATTTCACTTCACCTACCCACCTTCCTCATCCTTCTTTTAGGAGTCATGGTAGGAAAATCCAAATAATCTTGTCCTTCTTGGAGGTTGGACTATATGATCTGTAAAGATCCCTTTCAGCCCAAACTATTCTATGATTTAGACAAAGACTCTGAATATTGGAATGCTGTTAGCAGCTGAATTCATGCCTTAACTTCTTTATTAGCAACCAAACTCTTGGCTTGCTATGAATATGAACTCATTAACAAAAGAAAGCCAGATAGTCAGTCTTATGTCCCAGAGATTCAAAGGAGGATTCTCTGTCCTCTGGGATGGAAGTTCAACTGACAATCAGAACTTCAAATCCAGCTTCTTCAAATGCTGTGGGCACTGCCACTGACTGTTTTCTGAACTCCTTAGCAACATAGCATCCTTGTGACTCAACAGTGTTGATTTGCCCAAAGAAATGTAATCTCTGCTTGGAAAACTACTGTTTGATGAATTGTTTTGTTCAGCTCCACAATTGATGAAAGTTCTACATACCATTAAAAATTCTAGGCTTAGCTTTAGATGTCTTTGCTTCTTCCCAGAGCCCAGGAAGACAAAGACAGAAAAAAGCTTTTTGCAGAGACTGAATCCTGTTCCTCATGAATATTCAAAGGCTGGCTTCACTTACAAAGAACAATCAGTCCAAGCACTTTTATTAATACAGGGCTACTGATTCAGGTGTTCCATCACACTGCCTTCCTCCTTGCGACAGAAATCTTCAAACCATTTCCCTTTTTTGGCTCTTCTGCTGCCTTAGCATTTCTTTGAAGATGCTTAGTACCACCAAATCTTGGGGCAGAGTATATAGGAGGAGTTATGGACACTGTCACTGTTGCTTATTCGTTTTGTCTTTCTGTTGTTACATAGTTTCCACTCCCTATAATGTTTAGGGACCCTGGTTACATAAATCCACTTCAAAAGAAGATGATCCCACTACCAGTGGGAGTCAGGAAACTCCTAAGAAGCAAGAACTCTTACTGTAGGTGTCTCTCTCTCTGCACAAAAGAAAGAAGTACATTGGCCCACCTTGAACTTGAGCTTCATTTTGCAAGTCCAGGTCCAGGATAATGATTCCAGCATCCCTATCCTTCTTTGTAAAGGGGATTTTTGCTGTCTTCTGATATAGAGGACATCTGCTTCTGTTTGCCTGTTTGTGTGTCAGCAGCTGCCCAGAAACCTTCAATCTTCTTTTTTCTTTCTGGTTGCCTTCTTCATCTTTGAGAAGCACTGAAGCAATCCATAGCTTCCTGTGCAACTGAGCTGTACAGAAAGAGAAAAAACCCTTGCATTTCTTTCTATTTCTTTTACAAAGAGAAGGGGAGAAGGGAAAGAAAGGCAGTATCAGGAGAGAAAGCTAAAGAAGAGTTCTGCAGGTCACATCTTTTGACTCCATTTTGTAGAATCATAGAATCAAGCAGGTTGGAAGAGACCTCCAAGATCAGCCAGTCCAACCTAGCACCCAGCCCTAGCCAATCAACCAGACCATGGCACTAAGTGCCTCATCCAGGCTTCTCTTGAACACCTCCAGGGACAGTGCCTCCACCACCTCCCTGGGCAGCCCATTCCAATGCCAATCACTCTCTCTGTGAAGAACTTCCTCCTAACATCCAGCCTGTACTTCCCTCAGCACAACTTGAGACTGTGTCCCCTTGTTCTGTTGCTGGTTGCCTGGGAGAAGAGACCAACCCCCACCTGACTACAACCTCCCTTCAGGTAGTTGTAGCAGGTGAGACTGAGCAAAGAAAATTAGTTGTACTGTGGAGAGAGCTACACATAGATGTAGACACACCCCCTGGCCCTCTCTCTAATCCATTGGCTGCAGCAAGAATGGTGTTTTACATCTTCATTAGAATGAGGCTGGGAGAGGTATTCAGGCTAACAGTGCCAGTCCCGATCTTCTTAAGCAGACCCAAAAGTCAGTAACTTGCTGTGTTAGGATTGCATCACCGTAGCCTACATTTTACATTAGTTCAGGCTGTAAATTCTGTGAGAGAAAAGGTATTCATAGAAGAGGATGTTTTTTAGGAGCTGTCGAAGGATTATGATGAGGCATTTTGTGAGTTTTCATATGCAGAGCATCCCAAACCTAAGAAGAGAAAGCAACTAAATAGATTTCACAAATTTCAAGTTTGCTGCTGTTTAAGAAGTGCCATTTTAAGTGACATTAAATTGCAAGGACCTTGAAAATTGAAATTTGGTTGGTGTTTGCTTCATTAGTTATAAAAATGGGATAACAGAAGGGCAGAGAGAGGTTGGTGTTCCTGACCAAAGCACTGCACTAGGAAAATAATCTTTGCAGAAATATTTTGAATACACCTGGATTTATCAAGATGATAAAGGAGAAGACTGCAGAAAACTAATTTAGGTCTTGTAAGGGAAAGAATAAAATACATGAACTGAGAAGAAAAGTTACCTTTTAGGACTGTTCTAAGGGAAGAAGTATTGCTTGCTTCTAAATTTTTATGATGCTGTTTAACTTAATGAGCTGTCACAATCTGAGTCTGCAATGTCTGAGTGCTAGTGTTAGACTATTATGAGCTATCATAGCATCTTTTTAATTAAGTCTCTTTGTATCCATTCTCATAGCCAGCATTATGAAAGTCATAGATCTCTTGAGGAGCTTTTGGCACTTCTTCCACTTCTTGCTTTGGTTCCTTGGTTTGACTATCAGCTTTCAGCTGCTGAGTTTGTGCAAGAATATTGCCACTATTCTGTTAATGTGAATTTGATTGGGGTCTCCTCTGATATAGAAGTACAGGTTTCATGAAGAATGTTTCTGAATGGAGAGCAGCCAATGCCAGCTAGCCCTATGTGTCCTGCTAGCCAGAACATAAATGAGTCATAAAAACCAAGTGACATAAACAAGCAATGTAGTGCTTCTTGATTAGACTATAAATGTGTCATTTCACAGCCCTATGGAGCAAGTGATGTAAGAGCTAGTAGGAGTGTCAGACTTAACCCTGAAGAATTGTGGTGATGTATGTGCTGCTGCCTGTCCTAAATGGCAGAGCATAGCATAATCAGACTGAAGTTTATCATAGAATCATGGACTCTAAGGTATTCTAGTTCAGCACTGTGAAACAGCCTTTTCTTCTGTGTTTCTGCCTTTAGAGGAGCAGCATTTTGACTGCAGGCAGTTTCCCCACAGTCATTCAGTAGTCTGTGTGGATGCTTCCTTGCTTAGATTTATCTGAGAGTCAGATGAAGCTGCGCTGTTGTCTAGAGTGTGATTCAGTTGTATCGTTGTATCATTGCATGATGCAGTGGCTGGAAGCAGATGAATCACTACAGGTTCTTTGGGGTGAAAAAGTTTCTATAATCCCTGTGAGGTTTTTCTGTAATCTACAGAGTGTAGATGTAGTGAGAGGAAACAATAGAGTCAGAAATGAAAGGCATCTGAGATGACAAGGCTAAACACTTGTTGTAATCTACAGAGTGTAGATGTAGTGAGAGGAAACAATAGAGTCAGAAATGAAAGGCATCTGAGATGACAAGGCTAAACACTTGTTGGGGTATGGAAGAAAAGAAAAAGGATAAAATAAGAGGTTCAATGATTTATAGTGAAGAAGAAACTATGCAGAGGAGGAAGGTGAGGGCCTAGGGAAGAAACGATTGAAGACTTCAATTATTAACTATATAATAGGTTTTTAATTCATTCTTTTCTCACGATGTCAAGGACAGGTTTTAGGTCACCCTTGCCTAACAGAAAGGTTGTGATTGTAATTCCTGGAAGATGAGACAGGTAGTATTTTTAATTGCAATGCCAAACAGCCATAATATTCTGCTCAGATGTCTTGAGTTGTCTAAGTTTGTCTGGATTTCTCTGATCTTTAAAAACCAGCAAAGTGCCATCTCAGTGCTTTTAAATTAATTTCTTCTTGCAACTGGGATTTAACAGTTCCTTTGAAGCAATTATTATTTTAGTACAAGTGTATACGAGATGCTACCTGTCAATGAGTACTTGGGGAATCCTCAATATGCAGATCACTGACCTGATAAACTGTAACAGCTCCAAGGGAGTTGTTATGGTCTGTCGCATCAATGAGTATTTAGGGACTCTTTAATACGTGGATTATTAGGACAGTAAAAACGTCTGCAGCCCATTGTGTCAGTGCAGCTGTTCCACATGAGTGTTAAGATACTGCACAGCCTTACAAAGTGTTACAGAAAAGTAGTTGGCTGAGCTTACCTGGTAGCCATGATTTTACATTAAACAATGTAGGGGCTTGCTTTTAATCTTCTGTGCATCCAGTCTGATCACCAAACTCTTTATCTGAACCATTATCACAGTATCATCAGGGTTGGAAGAGACCTCACAGATCATCAAATCCATTCTTATACTTGCCCCTGTAGTTAAAAATCATTCTCCTCTTTTTGATCAGTGTTTCCAAAACTATTCCAAATGCTGGAACATAGGAAATATTCTATTACTTAGGAAGAGTTTGACTGCTCTTCTTCAGCACAAATTCATTTTTTAATGCTACACCAAGGAAATCAATTTCAGAGGCTGGACAAGCTCCTTGTCAGGATGTATTCCAGGTGTGTATCAGTCTCTGTTGTAAATTAAGCAGAAGCTTAGCTCATTTGGTGTTTTTATGTGATATTGCTGACTTTTGTTACAATTTTCTGTTTGAAGAAGAAATACATAATAAAGTAACACAGATGCCAAAGCTGCAAGTATGTGATGAATACTATTAAAGTAAAGTGTAGGTCCAAAGCCTGTCAATTTTAAAGAGTTACTGCAAATTTTGCCTAGATTCTTTGTTTTCTCTAGATAATTAATCCAAGGAAATGCCTGCTATTGAACTTCAGGGGAACAAATTTAAATGGTTTTTGCTTTAATGTGTATTTACATCTAAAGGGATGTTGTATAGATGAAGCATGAAATTGCAGGGTTTGATGTCAGAATTTTAAACATGGTTTTTCCATTTGTCAAAACCTAAAATAAAAACCATACTTTTCAAGTACATGCCCTAAAACTGCTGAAAAGCTGTCTGGTTTGCAGTGCTCCCTTTACTACTCCATACCTGTCACAGGGGAAAGTGTGGAAACATGATTAGTACACATCCATGCTCGTACTATTAGAAGAAACCTACTCTAAACATCCTCAAGGAGTCTGTAAATCTTTCCCCAGTGTTCATAACACATCTTAAGCTTAATGTTTTAAGTGAAGAAGAGAGAGGGGGAAATACTGTGTCTTACTTGGAATACCTCTTAAACCAAAATCTGATCCATCACTTCTTATTCTTGGTACAGTCATCCAAAATCTATTTTCCAGTCAAATTTAATACCAAAGTAATTGCACAACTGCAGGTTTAGTTTTCTAACTGACAACAATGGTTGGAATTGTGAGCTGTTTTCCCAGTTCACCAATGAATTAGATTGGATTTTGCCTATTCTATTTTGAAGAAGCTGGAGGTGTAGTGGTAGCATTTTGAGCACTGAATGCTAATTTCTGCCTCTTAAACTGGGGCAAGCTGTGAAAAGCAAAGACTTATTAGGAGGAGTTGTCAGCATAAGTTTACACCTTTGATGCACACTTAGGTTCTCAAGGTTTCTGAGATTACAGTTCTTGTTTCAGAAAAATAGTGCAGGGGCTGGGGACTTGGAGGTTATGATCAGTTCATCACACATTGTCTCTGCTGCTCCTTCCTCCTCATGATTTTCCTCTGCTCCATTGTGGAGTCTCACTCACAGGAGACAGTCCTTCACTAACTTGTTCAGCATGGCTCTTTCTCACAGACTGCAGTTCTTCACAGACTGCTCCAGTGTGGCTTCTTTCTACAGGATGCAGTCTTTCAGGAGCATTCTGCTCCAGCATGGGTCTTGCATGGTATCGTAGGTCCTGTCAGCAAACCTGCTCCAGCATGGGGTCCTTTCCTCCTTTGGGCATCCACCCACTCTGGCATGGAGTCTTCCATGTGCTGCAGGTGAATGTTTGCTCCACCATTAATCTTCCTGGGCTGCAGGGGGACAGCCTACCTTAATATGATCTTCACCATGAACTGCAGGGGAATCTGTGCTCCAGCACCTGCAGCACCTTCTCCCCCTCCTTGGCATCTTCAGGTTTACTTGTCTCACATGTTCTCACTCTTCTCTCCCAGGTGCTATACTGCAGCAGTTTTTCCCCCTTCTTAAATATGTTATCCCAGAGGCACACTGGCTGATGCTAGTGGGCTTGGCCTTGGCTTTGGCTGGCAGTGGGTCCATCTTGGAGCCAACTGGCATTGTCTCTGTCAGCCATGGGGGAAACTTCTAGCAGCATCTCACAGATGCCACCCCTGGAGCCCACATGCTACCAAAATCTGGCCACGCAAGCTCAATACACACCATAATTGTTTCTCAGGTCTTACTGTGAAACACCCATTCACATTTCCAGGAATTCTGGAGTTAATTACAAGGCTAGGATACCAGCTCTGTGGCTTCTGCATGGCTGTTGCAGTTATTTGTTCCTCTGCAACTATGGGTAGAATCTGTCTAGACATCATTTGTCTAGGTTATCACAGAACAAAGTATAGAATCATAGAATCAATCCGGTTGGAAGAGACCTCCAAGATCATCCAGTCCAACCTAGCACCCAGCCCTAACCAATCAACCAGACCATGGCACTAAGTGCCTCATCCAGGCTTTTCTTGAAGACTCCCAGGGACGGTGCCTCCACCACCTCCCTGGGCAGCCCATTCCAATGGGAAATCACTCTTTCTGTGAAGAACTTCTTCCTAACACCCAGCCTATACCTACCCTGGCACAACTTGAGACTGCGTCCCCTTGTTCTATTGCTGGTTGCCTGGGAGAAGAGGCCACCCCCCACCTGGCTACAATGCCCCTTCAGGTAGTTGTAGACAGTAATAAGATCACCCCTGAGCCTCCTCTTCTCCAAGCTAAACACCCCCAGCTCCCTCAGCCTCTCCTCATAGGATTTGTGCTCCAGGCCCCTCACCAGCTTTGTTGCCCTTCTCTGGACATGTTCCAGCACCTCACACCGTGATGATCAAACCATTACAGGTAATTAATCTTTCTTTCTCCTGTTTGCCAAACATTGTGCAACATAGCTTTTAAAACACTGAGAGATGAAAACTATTAACCAGATTATGAGCTAAGTGACAAATTTCTCATGCTCACATGGATGCTCAATACATGTGCTATTCTGCAGAACAGCAAAACTGCCCTTTATGCAAATAAGGTGAAACTGCTGCTACAAGAGTTGAAGTTGCAGATCAGAGGTCTTGGACCCATTTGTGTTTTGATCTGTGTGAAAGCCTTAACGTTTGAATTGAAGTCCAAACATGAACCTGTTACTTGGTCACTGTTCTTCACCGTTGAACCTTGCTCTAGTAAAGCAAGATGACAGAATACCTGACTAATGTGTGTGTTTGAAAATGCCTTCATTCCTGTTTGTGTATGTCCAAAAATATGTTTCTGCAGTGTGTAATAAGGGTTTTAATAAATGCCTGAAAATGGCTTTCTTAATATGCTCATTATGTTTCTGAGCCTGCTAATTCTTTAAGGAAATGAAGAAAAAATAATGAAATGATGTTACACAGGTACTTAATTTTTTTTATCTCTGATACTACTCTGGTAATTAATGTCTAGTTTATGCAAACTAGACGATATCTCTTACTGGACACATTACTGTCAAGAAAATATTACTTGCCTTAATTATCAGTAATGAAGCAGGGATAAGCTGCTCACTTAGATATAATATATCTAATGACCTTTTCAGCTAGAGGTTGTGATGAAAGGTATCAGTTTCACAAATTATGCCTCATTCAATTTCTGGCCTTTGTCTAGATTAATGTTTTGAGGATGAGTTCTAAAGTCAGACATAAATTGTGTTTGGTGTTTAAAATTGATTTAGTGTCTTGCTTTTAGTACATCATTTTCGCTCTTATAAATTACACCGAGCCTCATTTTTATCTTCGTGTTTTATTGTGAAAGTCAATAGTTGAGTCTAGTCCTGTCTTATTAACTACTGCATTATATTTTGGCAATAGTAGCTGACAGAGGAAAGCTTGAATAAGCATTTTAATATGAAGGTATATCATGTATT
Organism: Pogoniulus pusillus; assembly: GCF_015220805.1. NCBI lineage: Eukaryota > Metazoa > Chordata > Aves > Piciformes > Lybiidae > Pogoniulus > Pogoniulus pusillus. The sequence continues at coordinate 17,353,933 of NC_087287.1, read as the reverse complement.
TTTATTTTTAAACCTTGCATTCAGTTGTTTTGATTTTTAAAGAGAACTTTTTGGTCCAAGTTTTGCTTTCCTTATTCTTAACATATAAACTGATTTTTAAAACATAACTATTATGCTAGTTAATGTCATTAGGACTTTTTCCTTCATCTGTGCTCTACAAGATGTTCAGCACTGAAATATCTGATTAATTGTAAAACTGTGATTGTTTTTATGTCCAGGAAGTGTTTCTCGTGTCCTTAATGACTCCAGTCTTAATGGACTTTCACTGATGTAGCCTATTTGGTGAGCATTTTGAGTCCATGACCTAGATGTGATTCAGATTCTTTTGGCTGATTCAGCAGTGACATCAAGAATGAGTCTAATGGTCCATTTACTCTGAAGAACGAAAGAGTGCAGTGATATTTAGTACATTTAGAAATGCCAGTGTACATCAGGACCTTTGGAAAATAAGTTCTATTTTATACTCCTCTTGTGACTAATTCCTTAAGAATTCAGTCATACTGTGGTACTTATGCATCCAGCATACCTGGTGTCAAGCATTTGGATGTAATTTAGGGAAAAGTCTATAATAAAGGATCAGTTATAGCTGTGCTGATACCTGAAAGGAAGAGGTAGTATTGTAACACATTAGCTCCTCATGCAGCCTCTTTGCCACTTAGAATCGTGCTTGATCTGCACCTTATCAGCAATATGTCCATGGGCCAATTCATGCAGTTAGCATCAACTTCAGTCCCTCCAGACAGCATTTCACTTGGTTCCAGTATAATCTGTTGAGCTCACGTTATCACAGTATCACAGTATCACCAAGGTTGGAAGAGACCTCACAGATCATCAGGTCCAACCCTTTACCACAGAGCTCAAGGCCAGACCATGGCACCAAGTGCCACGTCCAATCCTGCCTTGAACAGCTCCAGGGACGGCGACTCCACCACCTCCCCAGGCAGCCCATTCCAGTGTCCAATGACTCTCTCAGGGAAGAACTTTCTCCTCACCTCCAGCCTAAATTTCCCCTGGCACAGCTTGAGGCTGTGTCCTCTTGTTCTGGTGCTGGCCACCTGAGAGAAGAGAGCAACCTCCTCCTGGCCACAACCACCCCTGAGGTAGTTGTAGACAGCAATAAGGTCTCCCCTGAGCCTCCTCTTCTCCAGGCTAACCAATCCCAGCTCCCTCAGCCTCTCCTCGTAGGGCTGTGCTCAAGGCCTCTCCCCAGCCTCGTCGCCCTTCTCTGGACACGCTCAAGCATCTCAATGTCCCTCCTAAACTGGGGGGCCCAGAACTGAACACAGCACTCAAGGTGTGGTCTAACCAGTGCAGAGTACAGGGGCAGAATGACCTCCCTGCTCCTGCTGACCACACCATTCCTGATGCAGGCCAGGATGCCACTGGCTCTCTTGGCCACCTGGGCACACTGCTGGCTCATGTTCAGGCGGGTATCAATCAGCACCCCCAGATCCCTTTTTTGTTTGGCTACTCTCCAGCCTGTATCTCTGCATGCTCTTTCATGAATAACTAAGCCCATAGTAGTAGTTAGGATGAACCTTCTTTAGATCTCAGTTCAGGTTTGAAACTATTCTTCAGTCTTCTGACATACAGGAGGTGGAAGCGTTCAGGTCTTTGAAGACTTGAAATTTCTAATTCCCTTGGAAGAATTAAACTTCTAGCCTGTTGAACAGGATGTCAAGACACCTACATCTTACCTTCCACAGGGTAAAACTCACGCTGTCTGTCCCCTTGTGGCCTTAATACCATGAGTTGGTCAGAACTGCCTTTTATCAGAACTCTCTTCACTTTGTCCTGACAGAAATGAACCTATAGAGATAATTGCTCAGATCCACTGTGTGATTCTGAATAAAATTAACCCCGTAGACCTCAGGCTAAACTGAGAGGAGGGAGGACAAAGCAAATTGCTCTTTAGAAAGCCTGGGAGATATTAAATTAATTGATGCAGCAGGAATTAGTCAGCTGATCCTGATTCTACTTGTATCAACTAAAGAAAAGATTAAGGGCCTGATGCAGTAGGATGCAACCATATTCTTGCCAAAAATGTGGGTTTTAAGAGTGCTCATCCCCAATCTGAACTCTATGCAATCTCCTGTTGCTTAGCTGAGATTCTGTTGCTCTTTGGTGTGGAGAAAAGGGATATTGCCACATTTCATAGTGCTGATTCCAGAGGTCTTGACAAACTGTTTGTCATCCTTCCAGAGGTCTTTGACAAACTGTTTGTCATCCTTTCCAAAGGAAGGAGGGAATCTAATGAATGCTCAGCCAAGGAATATGTAACTCCTTTTTTTTTCCTGCTCATAACAGTATAACCTAAGTATGGCTGCTTTTAAAATGGGCATTTTCTAGATTTTTTTTTTTTTAATGGTCACTTAGTTTTTGGGATTTGTTTTAACATTTTCACATGTCTCACTAGTACAAAATGTTTAGGCTGGCATGAAAACAACAAATTGTTTTTAACACTTGGAACAGTTTGATACAGTCTCAGACACAGCCTAGATGTAAGATGCAATGAAAAAACCCTTCAGTTTGTTAGAAATGCCACCCTTTGGATTGTGACATTTCTTGAAATGAGGTTAAGTAATTAAACAGTTAGTGGGACCTTAACAGTGTGGCTAATAGGAAGACAGCAGCAGTAAATGAAAATTAAACCATATTCTTCTCCGTCAAACACTGTTTTATTGTGTTAATAAACAGTGAAGGGAGGAATTAGATTAAATATAGCTACAAAAATTTAAGTGTTGTCAACAGTGTGTCAAAATGAGTTTAAATCATTCATACAAACTGAAAAAGTACTTAATATATTCAAAACCACAGCAAATTTTTGGAAGACTCTGAACTGAATGGGAGGAAAGAGGGATAAGGAAAAATTTCAAAGGCTCAAAACCTACCAAGTGTCTAAACTACTACATTAAATTTTAAAGTGGCAACTTAATTATTATTTGGCTTTATGCTTAATGTGTGAGTGTGGAAATATTAAATATATAAAATCATTTGAAATAACATAAACATGTAAAAAACCATCTGTGATATAGTTAAGCTGTTCCTCTCAGTTCCTTCCACTGCTTCACTCATATCTGCTTCATTCAACTGTTTTTCAACTTCTTACATCAGCTGCTGTGCATTTTTGCTACTTCTTAGCTCTTCTTAAACTCTGTCACTGCCAAAATGTACAAAGAGGTAATTACTAAATTGAACAATCATAATTAAAAGTAGATGGTATGAACATTCCCTGGTGAGAGAGCAGATTTCTTCGTGGCTTTGTGTATCTAGAAATGTTTTATATGTGTAATCTCTCTCCCAATCTGTATGGAAGATTCATATTGTAAGTTCTTTTTTCCATATAAATAAATATTTCACTTTTTATGTTCCCAGTTCCTTGATCTAGACTGTCAGTAAAATATGGCATTAATTGGCTTGGACTAGTGCTTGAAAAGACATATGAAGATAGTAGTCTGATCTCAGCTGCAAATTAAAGCCTCATTAATTGATCACCGTTTGGATTTGCAAATCAAAGTCCATTAGGCTGGACTCTGAATCACTCCCAAAAGAATCATTGCAAAACATTTTCCACTTGAGTCTTTGATTAACTGAACAGCTAATCTTTTTTTTTCCCTGATAGGTACTATTTATATATCAGTTATTCAGAATGCCTCTGATTGGAAACAGTCAAAATATGTTGAGGTGTCCAGGGGATAGTCACACTATAATCACAGTATCACAGTATTATCAGAGTTGGAAGAGACCTCACAGATCATCAAGTCCAACCCTTTACCACAGAGCTCAAGGCCAGACCATGGCACCAAGTGCCACGTCCAATCCTGCCTTGAACAGCTCCAGGGACGGCGACTCCACCACCTCCCCGGGCAGCCCATTCCAGTGTCCAATGACTCTCTCAGTGAAGAACTTTCTCCTCACCTCCAGCCTAAATTTCCCCTGGCATAGCTTGAGGCTGTGTCCTCTTGTTCTGGTGCTGGCCACCTGAGAGAAGAGAGCAACCTCCTCCTGGCCACAACCTCCCCTCAGGTAGTTGTAGACAGCAACAAGGTCACCCCTGAGCCTCCTCTTCTCCAGGCTAACCAATCCCAGCTCCCTCAGCCTCTCCCCGTAGGGCTGTGCTCAAGGCCTCTCCCCAGCCTCGTCGCCCTTCTCTGGACATGCTCAAGCATCTCAATGTCCCTCCTAAACTGGGGGGCCCAGAACTGGACACAGTACTCAAGGTGTGGTCTAACCAGCGCAGAGTACAGGTGCAGAATGACCTCCCTGCTCCTGCTGGCCACACCATTCCTGATGCAGGCCAGGATGCCACTGGCTCTCTTGGCCACCTGGGCACACTGCTGGCTCATGTTCAGGCGGGTATCAATCAGCACCCCCAGATCCCTCTCTGTCTGGCTGCTCTCCAGCCACTCCGACCCCAGCCTGTATCTCTGCATGGGGTTGTTGTGGCCAAAGTGCAGCACCCTGCACTTGGAGCTATTGAACGCCATCCCTTTGCCATGAGTTGCAGAAAAATCTCATATCTGTACCTGTAAATCTTGCATGGAATTGATTCTTGGACCTTTCTCAAGGTGCTCATGGAAAGTTGCCTGCCACATGGGGCTCTTTACTAGGCAGCTGTGTAGCCTACAATAAATGCTTCCTCTGCTATGCCTTGCTTCAGTCCTGCTGCACATGCCATCCACAAAGGGCAGTTGCAGACCAGACCAGAGAAGGCACTGAAAAGCTTCATTGTACTTAAACCCTGAAGAAGCCGATGCTGCCCTTGCAGTTACATGGAGTGGCTGTTTTATCTACTCCAGCTCCAGCATAGTGGCTGGAGTGCAGGTTAAGTAGCTGCCACCAATAAATAAATTAGATATTCTCAGCAAAACCTGACCTTAAGGTAAAAGTCACATTGGTTCACTGTCAGCTGGCCTCAATCTACCCCCCTGCCTGTGCACACAGAACTCCTGCTGGCTCTAAAGTTAATTTAAATGTAAATCTAGATTAATCCCAGGTTTAATCCCATGTTTAAAATGTTGTACATTATGTACATTCTACAAGCTGAGACCCAGGTCTATACCCTTACTCCAGAAAAATTTCTTTGCAAGATTAGTTTTAGTAGTCCTTAGAACTTCATAGGTAAAAAGTTCAAACTTTGACTGTCGAATTTAACTTTACAAGGCAGTGTTTTAACTGTTGGGTTCATTTACTTTAAACTTAAAAAAAATGGAGGAGTAATAGTAACAGTACTTACATACATGAAAATAAAATACCACATCAGAAAGGGGTATAATTAATAATGAAACTGAATTTGTGACTGTATTTAAACTTCATAGCATTACCTTGAAACCTTTGAAATGTGATTGCATAGGGCCATAAACGCTGAGACTTAGCTTGAACTAGCAAGCCAAAAGTAACCAAAACCCTCTGCATTCTTTGACTTTGTGCCATCTTGTGAAGGACTGGATTTGAAAAGAGGTTCTGTGCAGGTCAGCAGAAGTTGCCTTCACTGAAGAGCACACAGCAAGCCTTCCTATTCTGCTATTTGTCACAGATAGTGATGGACTTGGCAAATCTTAGTTGGAAGACTGGGCCTTTCCATTTATCCATCTGAATGCTTTGTACTTCATCAATATGCTGAGGATTCAGACATTCTGCAGTATGTCCATCTCAGGGTGTGAGTCTTTCTGGCTGTGCAAATGAATTTAACCCATGAAGTGGCAATTTATCTATATTTTTCAGCAATTTCTGCCTAGTTTTCCAAGTTGGAGTAAGATTCTGAGGTGGTTTCTTTTACTTGTGGTGGTAATAGAAAATACATGAAAGTATAGATTCATAGAATCAACCAGGTTAGAAGAGACCTCCAAGATCATCCTGTCCAACCTAGCACCCAGCCCTATCTAATCAACTAGACCATGGCACTAAGTGCCTCATCCAGGCTTTTCTTGAACACCTCCAGGGATGGTGACTCCGCTCATGAAACACTGATAATGTTTCCAGAGTTCCAGTGAAGAGCAAGTGTAATGCAAGGACCTCACATCCTAAATCAGTACTCTTTATGGTAGTGTCCCCAGAGCTGTGGAGTCTCCTTCTCTGGAGACTTTCAAGACCTTTCTGGATGCATTCCTGTGCGACCTGCACTAGATTCTAAAGTCCTGCTCTGGCAGGGGGGTTGGACTCAAAGATCTCCAGGGGTCCCTTCCAACCTCTAGCATCCTGTGATTCATCCTTTAGAAACTAGCATCTAAAATACTTAAGTTTTACCTCAATTAAAAATGTATTTATGTATGAGCTATAAAATGACCCTGATCCTCCTGCATTGTGTAAACACCTTGAAGAAATATCTGTGAAACTGGTTTGTTAAGGGAAAAAAAAAATCCCAAATGCTTTATTTCCCCAATATCCTGCTGAGCAAGTTGAAGCCTAAATTGAGATTGTGCTTCACTGGTGCTGTATTAATGATACCTTTAAGACTACATATACTTAAAAATGTAAGTCAGAAAGGGTATTGGTTAAATATTTGAAATAAGTCTTTATAACATCGTTCAAGCAATGTCAAATACAATTTATATTTTAAAAGAGTTTGTTGGAATTTAGTCTTTGAAAATATTAATAACAGCTTACAGCAGGTAGGCTATAAAATAACATTGTATGCTGTCTATTTAGTTTCTGGTTGAAAAAGCACAGCAGTACTTTAGTTCATTACCTTTGGAAAAAAAACAGTAACAAGATAATACAGCTGCCTCTGATTAAGATGTAAATTCTTTCTAATTAGAATGTAAATTCTTACATTTAAATGAAGACATCAATTGTCAGGATGCCATATGATATCTTATTCCACCTTGCCTGAATGAAGCCCTCACTGTTCATCTATGGCACTGAAATAGTTTTGCAGTCCCTTTGTTCTGTGATTCTTGTAATATTCTCTCTTCATGTTCCCTTTACACATTGCTTTTGTTTGTTTTCCCCCTGCATCTGATATTGTTGTGTCTTGGGATTTTGCAGAAATTTGGAATGAAAATTGAGTTCAGTCAGTGCCAGTATTTGCTTGTGCCTCAATTACTTCTGCTGAATTTTCCTCAATGCAAATCAGGCAGGTTGCATAAAGTGGTGCATGTATTTGAAATAATTAATTTTCCGTAAAATGATGGATCAAGTCCAATCAACCTTCATGAAACCTAAATGAAAGAATAGAGAATTGGAAATTAATTAACATTTGGTGTTGCTGAGACTTTATTACGGAATCTAAACTATAAATAATAAGTTTTCCTTTGGAGCCTAACTTTTTGTTATGAACTGGTGATGATAACCTTTGACATAATTATCTTGTTAAAATCTATCAGTGTGAGTATATCAACCTAAATGTAATGAATGTTGGGGAAGGCATTGCAAATTAGTAACATTTTAAAGAAGAAAATGAGGTGATAGAGAGAGCTTAAGAATTGACCCATTAACTATTTTTACATCTAAAACTCTTCTGCAGAGTTCAGCCAATATGAGCCTACCAGTTGATTTCAAAGGGTTTGATCTCGTTGTTGTGTTACCAGACCAGAATACTTCAATCTTCCTGACTGAGAATATAACTATTTTTACATCTAAACTATTTTTACATCTAAAACTATTTTTACATCTAAAACTCTTCTGCAGAGTTCAGCCAGTATGAGCCTACCAGTTGATTACAAAGGGTTTGATCTCGTTGTTGTGTTACCAGACCAGAATACTTCAATCTTCCTGACTGAGAATATAACTATTTTTACATCTAACCTATTTTTACATCTAAAACTATTTTTACATCTAAAACTCTTCTGCAGAGTTCAGCCAGTATGAGCCTACCAGTTGATTTCAAAGGGTTTGATCTCGTTGTTGTGTTACCAGACCAGAATACTTCAGTCTTCCTGACTGAGAATATATCTTTTTGTTGGGAGTGTGGTTTTAATCATTCAGCTCACAAACACATACCTTCTCTTGCTTCTCCAGATCATTCTTCTCACTTATGAGCTGGATTAGTTTTCAGTATGTGGCTTTGCAGCATTTCATGCTGTTGGGATTCTCTGCTTACCAGACTTGGTCATAGGTAGTGGCACTGGTAGAGCATTGCAAATCTTAATATAAATGGCAAAATACATTTTGATCTGACATAATTAGATATGTGTGTGGTGTATGTATCTTAAATCATAATGCCTTTGTGTACAGAAAGGTAGAACTATGTCCAAGGTGTTAGTAATGACAGCTTATGTGACGATTCCAGTTTGACTGATGCACCTCTATCACAGGTTCACTTCAAATGTGAAGTCTAAAGGTGAGGAAAAGTTGAGTGCAGTTTTTAAAAGTTAGAATACATTCTGATAGCAAAAGTTACCACTGGTGTTAGAATCATTTATAGTTTAACAGTGCTTGCCATAAAACCTTTCACCAGGAGTGTTACACTGGACTTTTCCAAGTCAATTGTAACAGATTCACTATATTAACAGACACAGAGACTGTACCTGTTTGTTGGGAGTCATAAAAGAGATTTGAATGTTGGAGCTTTTGTAAGGTGTCACAAGCAGAAAGGCTCAATATGTTAGGAAAAAAAGTTACTTACTGAACAGAAAGTTTACCTGCCTTTCTCCTCCCCTCAATATAAAAGTTTATTCTGTAAGTCCCATTTTAATACACCTGTAACAGTCTTATCAAAGCAAGAAGTGAAATGCAGTCTTTCAAATCTTTTATACTCAGAAACTGTAAAAAAAAAAAAACATTTAAAATTCAAATTATAAGCTTAAATATATCCTTTCTACCCCTGAGAACTGCAAAGTAAGTGATTGTTCCTGTGAAACCTCCAGTCATGATGATTGATCAGTTTGCACACAAGTAGCTTTGTGTTAGTGAGGAACTAAACTGTGCATTAAATTATTTGTAAGATGAGACTTTATTCTTTATGTATTTAACTTCTACAGCCCACTAGAGTTAGGATATCTTACTAGATGGTCAAATATTCTCAAGTACAGTATTAATAAATTTGGAGTTCTCAAATTACTCAGTTTCAGCAAAAGAGATGCTCAGAAATAGTCTCTGGGTTACTCCGAAGTAGGCTGCATAATTTGTTGTGCAGTGTCTATCTCAGGACTGTCATCTGAGAGGAAACTGGTGAAAAAGAGAGGTATTTTATATGCAGAGGTGCCTCTGAAAAAACTTTGTCGTCCTCATGTCTGCTTATGAAGAAAATAATAACAAACATGAATTTCTACTAGGAGGAAGCTTTTTATAGGTACATTCCTTGAAAAAAACAACATTTACCTACACTAAAAAGTGAAGCATTTTGTTAAAGGGCAGAATATGCCCTGAAGAAACTCACTTATTTCTATTGAGGCTAATCAATACCAGCTCAGTATTAAGAAATTACATTCCATTCACTGTGTCAGAGAAAAGAGATATTATCCTATCTGGCAGGGTGATTTTATTTCATCATCAGATCCAACTCAACCCATGACAATCTCTACAGCTATTTCAGTGTACAGATAGACACCTGTGAATGTGGTGGTTAGTGATAGGGACTCAGTAGTGCCAGGCTGTGCCAGCAGGGCTGTGTTCCAAAAGCATCGATATCTTTTGCGTGACTCAGCAGCATCAGAGACTTTTCATTATGAACTGGTGATGTGCTTCTTCACATTTTAACACAGTCTGTAGTAAACCCTCATGTATTGCTGCAGAAATCCAACAAGTTATTTCCATTTTGCACATAAATCCAATTAGATTTGTTTTGCCTCCAGGTGTTATTTCGCCACCACTTAAATTGGTAAGAGGACTGTGTAGAGCAGAAGTGTCAGCACAGCAAATGTTTAGAACACAAGCTAAACTTTGGGTTGAGTGTCAGTCTTTTTATGGATAATTTCAAAGATCTGAGGGAGTTGGTCTGAGTTTTGAAACGTTTAAATGCTCCATGAAACCATTTTACTTGTCTTCACCGAGTAACTGCGAGGCAAACTGCCAGAGTTTATTGTACTAATCATTTGTCTCTACAGTTGGTGAGGAAACAAAGACATTCTGCCATATTAATAGGGAAACATCTGCCCTTCAAAAGAGAGAAGTCTGGTTAAATGAAAGACAATAACTTATATTGTCAGCATAACTTATATTGTCAGTATGAGAAAGAGTGTGGAATAATTAGTGGGAAATTGTAGGTCAGGTGTAGGATTTCAATGACATTTTTGGTTCCTTTTATTAATTGTGCCAGTTTCTGCCAAAATGTAGGCATGGAAGAGAACTTCAGTTGAAACTCTCAGTATTAGCTAGACTTGCCACAGACATTTAAAAGGCACCAAACTGGTTTTTGAATTAATTTACTATGATCTTTGTAGCAGAACCACAAAATGCTGAAGCAACACCTTTCCTTCCTCTACGGTCACAAGAGGAAAACCTTTTTCTCGCACACTGCATTATGCAAGACAAAATGAATTAAATGCCTGTTTATGGTAATTGTGTTATCCACTTTACTTAGAAATGGAGAGCTGATGGAATGAGAAACAAATATTTTGAATAGATGTTTTCATAGTGTAAATGAATGCAGTGCTCAGTGTATGAATAAGTCATGCTAAAACCAGTTCAGATACTTATTGTGGACACACATAGCATTATTGTGTCTAATATGAACATTAGGTATGGCTTTTGCGTATATTATGCCCTGAATATGTCTCCAGAAAGCTTTCTTCTGAATAAGCTTGCTTGAATTTGCAGATGACACTAAGCTGGGGGCAGATGTGGCTGGGTTGGAGGGCAGAAGGGCTCTGCAGCGGGACCTTGACCACCTGGACAGATGGGCAGAGTCCAAGAGGATGGGGTTCAATAGCTCCAAGTGCAGGGTGCTGCACTTTGGCCACAGCAACCCCATGCAGAGATACAGGCTGGGGTCGGAGTGGCTGAGAGCAGCCAAACAGAGAGGGATCTGGGGGTGCTGATTGATACCCACCTGAACATGAGCCAGCAGTGTGCCCAGGTGGCCAAGAGAGCCGGTGGCATCCTGGCCTGCATCAGGAATGGTGTGGCCAGCAGGAGCAGGGAGGTCATTCTGCCCCTGTACTCTGCACTGGTCAGACCACACCTTGAGTGCTGTGTTCAGTTCTGGGCCCCCCAGTTTAGGAGGGACATTGAGATGCTTGAGCGTGTCCAGAGAAGGGCGACGAGGCTGGGGAGAGGCCTCGAGCACAGCCCTACGAGGAGAGGCTGAGGGAGCTGGGATTGGTTAGCCTGGAGAAGAGGAGGCTCAGGGCAGACCTTATTGCTGTCTACAACTACCTGAGGGGTGGTTGTGGCCAGGAGGAGGTTGCTCTCTTCTCTCAGGTGGCCAGCACCAGAACAAGAGGACACAGCCTCAGGCTATGCCAGGGGAAATTTAGGCTGGAGGTGAGGAGAAAGTTCTTCACTGAGAGAGTCATTGGACATTGGAATGGGCTACCCGGGGAGGTGGTGGAGTCGCCGTCCCTGGAGCTGTTCAAGGCAGGACTGGACGTGGCACTTGGTGCCATGGTGTAGCCTTGAGCTCTGTGGTAAAGGGTTGGACTTGATGATCTGTGAGGTCTCTTCCAACCTTGGTGATACTGTGATACTGTGATAATTACAGATACAAGGATCCAGTATGTTTATGATATGCTTTATAAAGTATGCAGAGTAGAAATGACAGTGGAACACTTTCCAGATGGTTCTTTGTTTCATTTCCTTTATTAATTTTTGAAAGTTGAGAAATGGCCTCAAAATTGTGTATAAAAATGTTCAGCATTAAGCAGTAAAGTAGAAAAAAGACTTAGGCTGAGGGAGCTGGGATTGTTCAGCCTAAAGAAGACTCCAGATGGACCTTAGAGCTGCCTTCCAGTACCAGAAGGGATCCTATGGGAAAGCTGGAGTGAGACTTTTCATAAGGGTGTCTAGCAACAGAGCAAGGAGTCTAAGCTGAGGAAGAGTACTCAGCACTGGTCAGGCCACATCTTGAGTACTGTGTCCAGTTCTGGGCCCCTCAATTCAAGAAAGATGTTGAGGTGCTGGAACATGTCCAGAGAAGGGCAACAAAGCTGGTGAGGGGCCTGGAGCACAAATCCTATGAGGAGAGGCTGAGGGAGCTGGGCCTGTTTAGCCTGGAGAAGACGAGGCTCAGGGGTGATCTTATTACTGTCTACAACTACCTGAAGGGACATTGTAGCCAGGTGGGGGGTGGCCTCTTCTCCCAGGTAACCAGCAACAGAACAAGGGGACACAGTCTCAAGTTGTGCCAGGGTAGGGTTAGGCTGGATATTAGGAAGAAGTTCTTCACAGAGAGAGTGATTTCCCATTGGAATGGGCTGCCCAGGGAGGTGGTGGAGGCACCATCCCTGGGGGTCTTCAAGAAAAGCCTGGATGAGGCACTTAGTGCCATGGTCTAGTTGATTGGATAGGGCAGGGTGATAGGTTGGACTGGATGATCTTGGAGGTCTCTTCCAACCTGGTTGATTCTATGATGACTATGATGACTATGATGAGTAGGGTTAGACTGGATCTCAGGAAGCAGTTCTTCAGTATGAGGGTGGTGAGACTCTGGAACAAGTTGCCAGTGGAGCTTGTGGATGCCTCCTCCCTGGGGATGTTCAGTAAATTCATCCATTTTTCCTTCACCATGGAGCTGTGCTTACTAGCTACTGCAGTACGAAAATTATGAGGTTTTTAAGTTGTATGTTTTGTACCGTAGCTGTCTTTGTGCTTTGTATTTATTTAACATTTAGAAGGCATTAATTACAGTCCAGAAGTCCAGCTGAGAGCATCCCACTATGCTGGAAAAGAGAGTTGCCATTTTTGGAACTGAGTAACAGTAATCTGAGAAGTGCTAAAAGGTATGTTTTTAGCATATTGGTTAAATATTGTTTTCTCACCTTCCCCCATGCATTAAATTTCAGTTGTCAGTTTATTATCGTGCTGTGGATGTCTGTTAGAGTAAGAGTTAAAGTCAATGACTGTTCTTGAAAATGAACATGGAAGCTATTTTTTCTCCAAAAAAATTGAGACTGGTGGTGACAGACACCTTAGGCACAGCCACCTGAGCCATAATGCTGACCCAGGTCACTTTTCATAATCACAGTATCACCAAGGTTGGAAGAGACCTCACAGATCATCAAGTCCAACCCTTTACCACAGAGCTCAAGGCCAGACCATGGCACCAAGTGCCACGTCCAGTCCTGCCTTGAACAGCTCCAGGGACAGCGACTCCACCACCTCCCCGGGCAGCCCATTCCAGTGTCCAATGACTCTCTCAGGGAAGAACTTTCTCCTCACCTCCAGCCTAAATCTCCCCTGGCGCAGCCTGAGGCTGTGTCCTCTTGTTCTGGTGCTGGCCACCTGAGAGAAGAGAGCAACCTCCTCCTGGCCACAACCACCCCTCAGGTAGTTGTAGACAGCAATAAGGTCTCCCCTGAGCCTCCTCTTCTCCAGGCTAACCAATCCCAGCTCCCTCAGCCTCTCCTCGTAGGGCTGTGCTCAAGGCCTCTCCCCAGCCTCGTCGCCCTTCTCTGGACACGCTCAAGCATCTCAATGTCCCTCCTAAACTGGGGGGCCCAGAACTGAACACAGTACTCAAGGTGTGGTCTAACCAGCGCAGAGTACAGGGGCAGAATGACCTCCCTGCTCCTGCTGGCCACACCATTCCTGATGCAGGCCAGGATGCCACTGGCTCTCTTGGCCACCTGGGCACACTGCTGGCTCATGTTCAGGCGGGTATCAATCAGCACCCCCAATGCCACGAACGCTCTTGATGAGTCTATGTTTTGTCTGCTTGTTGACTGCTTGACTATTCTGAGAGCAGCAGCTAATATGAAATGTATGCTACTTCTGGTGGTTCTCCTGTTTCCTTCCGTTTATGACTTCAACTGCACATATGCTTGCCTTTGCTCACATTTTATTCATACCAAACCTATTGAGATGGCCTTTCCCAGACATCCAGTACTGAAATGAGATCGCTCTGGGTTTCTTCTAGCAAAATAAAGTCACCAGAAAAAATGTTTAGTTGTCACTAAACTGACTGTGCCAAAATAATTATTTTTGTCAGCAGTTGTAATGAGGTGTTCAAGAAAAGCCTGGATGAGGCACTTAGTGCCGTGGTCTAGTTGATTGGACAGGGCTGGGTGATAGATTGGACTGGATGAGCCTGGAGGTCTCTTCCAACCTGGTTGATTCTATGACTCCATGATTTTCTACAAGTGCTCCATTGCAATGCAATTAAATTATTTTCAACAATAAGCATAGTTGAGGCTGAAGGAGAGAACTGGCAAAATCAGGCATTTGGTTGCATATTTGTACACCTATGTGCACTGTGCCTTGTGCCTACTTTCCTAATGAGTTTTTATTTCCAAGTCTTTCTAGGAAGAGACAAGTGAGGGCACATCTGCTAGAGGAACAGTAGGCTCAGAGTGGGAGTTATCATACCCACACATACTGCTGCTGATCCTACTTCATCCCATTAACTGCTGTACTTTCATTATGAGCTTGGATTCTGTTTCCCTCTTTATTACAAGGATGTTACAGTTCTTTATTCTTCGCTGACAGCTGGCAACAGGTAATGCTGGCTGTTATTTTGTTCACTCTAGTCAAGCACATTCATTTCCAAATATAACCATGTTTTGTTTGCTGTATTTTGTTCTTGGTGTGGTTCAATGCCATCCTTGGAAAGATGTGCATTGAGCTAGTATTGAATAAGTGGCTTGCCTTCGGCATTCACAAGTGAATTCTGTAGTTTTTGTTTCAAGCCTTTGACATGTCATCAAGTGTAAATCTATTCTAATGCCAAAATCCCTCTTGATGTCTGATGCCAATCAGTAGCTTTTCATCTCAAAAAAGGTAGTGAATAATTTGCCCTGTGGATATTACACAGATACCATATATGGCAAGAAGCAAAAAGAGGGGAATCCCATACCCATTTTTTAAATTCAAATAATCATGTCCAACCAGTTTGCCTTCCCAAACACCATTGGTAGTCTGGTACATTTTCTCTCTTTCAAGTGAATATTGAATACTTGTCTAATTTGCATCTTTTCGATGTGTAGAAACAATATCCTCTTTCTGCTGCAGTATTTTATTTCATCAGCAGTAGCCAACGTGCTGAAATATGTGAATTTTATTACATTTGTTATTTTAGTAGCAAGCTGACATCTTTTACCTCCTTAAGCTTCATTAGTGGCTTTTCTATATTAAAAAATAAAAGAAGAAGAAGGAAAAGGCATTCGCTATATAGGAAGGTCAACATTTTCTTTGTGAATGCCATTTGCACCCCTGATTTTGAATTTCAATGAACTGTAAGCTTTAAGAGTGTTGAATTAAAAGACATAAAACACTGGAGTTCCCTCGTGAGCTCAAAAGTATGTAATTTCTTGCCTCAGAAAGGAGGCCTACTGAAAACCTAATGAATGTGTTTACATAGTTGAATGGCATTCATATAGTTTATACTCAGAAGAAAGAAGCAAGTAAAGCTTTGTGTCTAACTCCTTTTCAGTGTGAAATATTACAGGATTTTAGGGTGCAGGGGGACTACTGTGATTATTTCACCCACCCTGCTTTGTAATACAGGTCATAGCACTTTGCACAGTAATTCCTGCATCAGGGCAGCTAAATTCTTCAGCTGTAGCAAAGATTTTGTACTGAGTTTGATTGCTTTAAGCTGCCACCTTATCCTAAATCTCATATTAGTAATATTACCAATGCCAATGCTGTGAGATATTTTTCCTTATTATTTCTGATAACATTGAACTTTTCACCCAAAGTTGCTCAAAACAACTTGCATGCCTTAGTTACACTTTAAGATATCATTATTTTTAAATGACATGTTATGTATATCACCCCCAATGTAGTTAATCAGGAACAGAACTCAAACTCATCATCTTTTGGTTTAACTAATAAATGATAAAAACATCCATTAGTTGATTCACTAATCAGTGATGAATTTGGGCTGAAAAAATCTAATCATAATTACAGTAAGTTAACTTTTTCAGGCTTAAAAATTACAGTGAACTCAAACTGCTATTTAAAGGCATTTGCTACTTTGATATTGAGGCTCAGTTTCTTGTACTAAAACCTTGAGACATTGTGATGGTTTGGGTGTTCCCTGCCCCCCCATACTTTAGAAATCACCCAGACTAGACTCAGCCAGCTCTGGAAATATGAATGAAGCTTATATTTACAGCTAGCACAATATACAAGCAGATATTTACAGTATATACAGTTACAGACAGAAATAGACAAGGTAAAAAAGGTAATACAGAAACACAACAGCCCTCCCAGAAACCTGAGTCCCCAGAAGGGGCTCTCAACTACCCCTTCACCTTCTCCCTACCCCTCTCAACCTTACCCCAGTCCCAAGGAAGAATGGAGGTTCAGCCAGAGGGTTAGGAAGCAAAATGGATTAGTCCAAACTGGAGGGTGAGGTTAGAGAGATGCAGCTCAGCCAGCAGCCCGAGTGAGAGTGGTGCCGAGTGTCTTATCTATGTTTTGTCTGGTATTTTTATACATCTCAGCAAGCCTATGAGCGAAGTAGACATCACCATTGTTTTCTTTTCACATCCTGTAATCTAGTTCTTCTCACCAAAACATTCTAGCCTGCTTCAAACTAGCACAGACATGTTGCTGTGTGCATGTGTGTAGGGGCTGCCGTCAATGCCTTCATCCCAAAGAACTTTAATAGCTATGTTTAAACAGGAAATCATCCATGTATTATTTCATTGGAGCCTTCTTTCAGGAACAAAAGGCAATGGCTGTCCAAAGCCTTGGAACTCAAAGTTTGCTTTGGAAAAATGTAAAAATTCTTTTCTCCAAATAAAATACCTGTTAGCATTAAAGCAGGCAAAGAGTGAATATTTATCAAGAGGAAGATTTTGCTAGGTCAGGGTTAATAGCTGACCTTTTCAAAAAGGGACTCTCTAACACCCTGTGACAGATGAACTCCAAGTCTTGTATCTCATCTAAAAGATGCAGTGGTAGGACAGATAATCTGACACCTAAACTACTAAATCTGATAATAAAATCAGATAACCTGACATCTAACTACTAAAAAGTAGGAAAATAATAATTTTCCATTCTCCATTTTTTCCCCCCCTATGGTAGATTGGTCATTTGCTTTCACTTAATGTCAAGATATTGTCTGTGTTTGTTAGAGTTTTGGTGTCTCTTTAGATGAGGCACCGTCCCTGGGGGTCTTCAAGAAAAGCCTGGATGAGGCACTTAGTGCCATGGTCTAGTTGATTGGATAGGGCAGGGTGATAGGTTGGACTGGATGATCTTGGAGGTCTCTTCCAACCTGGTTGATTCTATGAAATCTATGAACTGAGATGGATTTAGGAATGGGGCAATGACTATAGCGCAAATTATAACTACTGTGTTCTAAGTCTTCTTTCTCTGCTCATAATGCAGTGCCATAGTTTCTCCTTACTGCAGTATTTCACCATAATACTACTTTTGTTGTTTGTAAAGGTAGTGAGCCACGGGGGCCCATAAATACACAAACACAGCGAGCAGATGTTCTTTGCTCTATCCAGAAAGACACCTGGCAGAGACTAACCACATAATAGGCAAGTAAAAACAAAAACGAGAAGATGACATTGATGCTAACTAATGTCATCTTGGTGCCATTTTTAGTGTTCATTTGGAGGGATATGGTCTGGATGATCTGGGTGAGGGCATCGAGTCAGTCATCAGCAAGTTTGCAGATGACACCAAGCTGGGGGCAGATGTGGCTGGGTTGGAAGGCAGAAGGGCTCTGCAGCGGGACCATGACCGCCTGGACAGATGGGCAGAGTCCAAGGGGATGGGGTTCAATAGCTCCAAGTGCAGGGTGCTGCACTTTGGCCACAACAACCCCATGCAGAGATACAGGCTGGGGTCGGAGTGGCTGGAGAGCAGCCAGACAGAGAGGGATCTGGGGGTGCTGATTGATACCCACCTGAACATGAGCCAGCAGTGTGCCCAGGTGGCCAAGAGAGCCAGTGGCATCCTGGCCTGCATCAGGAATGGTGTGGTCAGCAGGAGCAGGGAGGTCATTCTGCCCCTGTACTCTGCCCTGGTTAGACCACACCTTGAGTGCTGTGTTCAGTTCTGGGCCCCCCAGTTTAGGAGGGACATTGAGATGCTTGAGCGTGTCCAGAGAAGGGCGACGAGGCTGGGGAGAGGCCTTGAGCACAGCCCTACGAGGAGAGGCTGAGGGAGCTGGGATTGGTTAGCCTGGAGAAGAGGAGGCTCAGGGGAGACCTTATTGCTGTCTACAACTACCTGAGGGGTGGTTGTGGCCAGGAGGAGGTTGCTCTCTTCTCTCAGGTGGCCAGCACCAGAACGAGAGGACACAGCCTCAAGCTATGCCAGGGGAAATTTAGGCTGGAGGTGAGGAGAAAGTTCTTCACTGAGAGAGTCATTGGACACTGGAATGGGCTGCCCGGGGAGGTGGTGGAGTCGCCGTCCCTGGAGCTGTTCAAGGCAGGATTGGACGTGGCACTTGGTGCCATGGTGTAGCCTTGAGCTCTGTGGTAAAGGGTTGGACTTGATGATCTGTGAGGTCTCTTCCAACCTTGGTGATACTGTGATACTGTGATGCTGTGTGAGAGGAGCTTAAAGCATGAACTAGATTAAGAAAGACAAAGCCAAAGGAAAAAACACTGAGCGTAAGATAGCAGTGGGACAAGAGGGAAGATAACATATAAGTTAGGTGAGAATAATGCAAGGACTAAGAAAAGGATAAAGTTGGAGCAAACTACACAAGGCAAAGGAAGCTGTGGGAAGTATCACAGTATCACAGTATCACAGTATCACCAAGGTTGGAAGAGACCTCACAGATCATCAAGTCCAACCCTTTACCACAGTGCCCAAGGCTAGACCATGGCACCAAGTGCCTCATCCAACCTTGCCTTGAACAGCCCCAGGGACGACGACTCCACCACCTCCCCAGGCAGCCCATTCCAGTGCCCAATGACTCTCTCAGTGAAGAACTTTCTCCTCACCTCGAGCTGAAATTTCCCCTGGCGCAGCCTGAGGCTGTGTCCTCTTGTTCTGGAGCTGGCCACCTGAGAGAAGAGAGCAACCTCCTCCTGGCCACAACCACCCTTCAGGTAGTTGTAGACAGCAATAAGGTCACCCCTGAGCCTCCTCTTCTCCAGGCTAAACAACCCCAGCTCCCTCAGCCTCTCCTCGTAGGGCTTGTGCTCGAGGTCTCTCACCAGCCAGTCTTCTCATTGTCTGAATCATCAAATCATTTTGGTTAGAAGAGAGCTTTAAGATTGTCAAATCCAACCAATAACCCTACATTAAAAGATCTCACCAGCCCTTCATCAAGGCTGTAACTTAACTTTCCATTCTTGTGGCAAGCTGCTGAAAATGTAATAGCAAGTGAAATCTGGCATGAACCAGATAGATGGATATATCTTTCCATCAACCAGATAGATAGATAGGTAGAGCTTTCCTCCAACAGAAGTCAAGCTTGGCAGCAGTAGTAAAATGCTAGACAGTCTTAGCTTTACCATCCATTTTGCCAAGATCCAGAATAAGTCAGGGTAGAAGCCTGGGTTTGTGTGGGTAGTGTCCTGCTGGGAATTACACAGGAGTTCTCTATCACAGTACTGGGAGAACTGAAGTTTCTAAATCCTGGCTGGGTACCTTAGTTCTTGGGCCATTCTCTATCAGCGTAATTTACTGAATAGATTTATTGGAGAACAATTTCAGTATGTGTGTAAAGTGAACAGGCTGACAGTGACTAAGGTCCAAATAAGGAGAATAAATTACCTAAATGAAGGTGTCTGTGATGAGCCAGAGTTATGAGTAGGCAATGCAGGAAAATAGAACAAGGGGACACAGTCTCAAGTTGTGCCAGGGAAAGTATAGGCTGGATGTTAGGAGGAAGTTCTTCCCAGAAAGAGTGATTGGCATTGGAATGGGCTGCCCAGGGAGGTGGTGGAGGCACCTTCCCTGGAGGTCTTCAAGAAAAGCCTGGATGAGGTCCTTAGTGCCATGGTCTAGTTGATTGGATAAGGCTGGGTGCTAGGTTGGACTGGATGATCTTGGAGGTCTCTTCCAACCTGGTTGATTCTATGATTCTATGAATGTCCTGTGGTGATAGTTTTAGCATTATCAAACAGATCCTCTTAATTCAGCCCAAAGGTTGAATTTAAAATACAGATTAGTATTTATAATCAGGCTCTGGTTCTGAAAAGGCCTCACCTTGCATTGCTAAGTGATTGTGAAGAAGCTCCATTCAATGAAACTGAGCCTAGTCATAATCTGAAATCTGTATGTAAATGTTTTGTTTGGATTCTCTAGATTTCCCCTGCACCACTGCAGGAAAAGGCCACACGCTCTGAAAGCCTCTGGTCTCCAGGAACACTGCTCTGCTGCTAAAAACCATTATAGGGAATGGTTGCTGGGCAATCAGCCATCAAGTAAACTGAGATCCCTTAGCTTTCCCATACTTATCTTGATTAATGATTTAGCTAGTCATAAAATAGAGTGTATTTGTAATTTTGATAGAATACTTAATGTTTTCCATGGGACATAAAAATTGCATCTCCCCTGTAAAAGCCTTTCTTCTGGTTGAAAGAGGCTGTAATTAATATTATAAATTAAATCAAATTGATGCAAATCTCTAGTATATTTTAATGGCAAAACCTTTTACATTTGCTATGACAAGTCAAGCTTGTCATTATTGGCTGTTCTTTCAGTTCTTAGATTTTATGAATTTATTTTAAAATAACCAGCTTACCTGCTTCTCAATCATTTCTTTTCTGATCCAGCTTTGATTCACGTTCATAGGTGGCTTTCCATGTGCTTGCATAGCACAGGAATTGCATCTGAGAGTCAAATGCTACTCAAAAAAACCCCAATCATGTTATGTCTATTTGTCTGATTTCTTTTTTTTCTTTGGTTTAGCAAAATGATCTCTAAATATTGTATTTTTAATAGCAAAATATAGAGAAATTCCATTCAATCTGAGCAGAGATTCTGTTTTGAAACAAATCATGATATCCCAAAGTAATACCTTTGGTATTCCATTTGAACATACTGAAACAAATCATGATATCCCAAAGTAATACCTTTGGTATTCCATTTGAACATACTGAAACAAATCATGATATCCCAAAGTAATACCTTTGGTATTCCATTTGAACATACTGAAACAAATCATGATATACCAAAGTAATACCTTTGGTATTCCATTTGAACATATTGAAACAAATCATGATATACCAAAGTAATACCTTTGGTATTCCATTTGAACATATTGAAACAAATCATGATATCCCAAAGTAATACCTTTGGTATTCCATTTGAACATATTCATAGAATCATAGAATCAACCAGGTTGGAAGAGACCTCCAAGATCATCCAGTCCAACCTAGCACCCAGCCCTATCCAGTCAACTAGACCATGGCACTGAGTGCCTCATCCAGTCAAACAAATCATGATATCCCAAAGTAATACCTTTGATATTCCTTTTGAACATATGGAAACAAATCATGATATTCCAAAGTGATACCTTTGGTATTCCATTTGAACATATGGAAACAAATCATGATATCCCAAAGTAGTACCTTTGGTATTCCATTTGAACATATGGAAACAAATCAGGATATCCCAAAGTAATAATACCTTTGGTATTCCATTTGAACATATGGAAACAAATCAGGATATCCCAAAGTAATAATACCTTTGGTATTCCATTTGAACATATTCATAGAATCATAGAATCAACAAGGTTGGAAGAGACCTCAAAGATCAGCCAATCCAACCTAGCACCCAGCCCTATCCAGTCAACTAGACCATGGCACCAAGTGGCCTCATCCAGTCAAACAATTCATGATATCCCAAAGTAATACCTTTGGCATTCCATTTGAATAAATTATACAATGGCTTAGGTTGTAAGAGACCTCCAAGATCATCTCCTCCAACTTCCCTGCTGCGGGCAAGGACATCTCTCTGTTAGGCTTGATTGCTCAAGGCCTCACCCAGCCAGGCCTCCATGGAGGAGGCATCTACAGCCTCCCTGGACAACCTATTCTAGAGTCTCACCACCTTTGTACTGAAGAACTTCTTCCTAAGATCCAGTCAACCTGCTCTTCCTCAGCTTAAACCCAATCCTCCTTGCCCTGTTGCTAGACACCCTTATGAAAAGTACCTCTCCAGGCTTCCTGTAGGATCCCTTCAGGATTTGGAAGGCAGCCCTAAGGTCTCCCTGGAGTCTTCTCTAGACTGAACAGGCATAGCCAAAACTATCTTTACCAAGTTCCATAAATATACTAAAAGACAGAAGAATGGTAACCACATACATGAGACACAAATTGCCTTCCAAGTGTCCATGTAAATTTTCCCACAAAACTATGAAAGTGACATTCATTCACAATGTCAGAAGAATATTATTTTTATGCTTTGACTCTACAGGCTTAACACATGCACTAACTTCTTTATGATTTGTTCTATCTCAGGGCTATTTTCAGTGTAATCTTTATGGGGCTATATTATGTATAAAAATAGCGTTTGCTTGACATAAAACATATGTTCATAGGACCATAAAAAATGCTTCTTCTTTTGGGTGCCCAGGACCATTAATAATGTCTAAATTATTGAAACACTAAACATTTTATTTCAAAGATGGGAAAGAAAGTTGCAAAGTTGCCTATTTTTTCTTTTTATTTTAATGTATTCTTTCTTCTTAGAGACCAGCAACGAAATCAGCAAGTTTGCAGATGACACTAAACTGGGGGCAGATGTGACTGGGTTGGAGGGCAGAAGGGCTCTGCAGCAGGACCATGACCGCCTGGACAGATGGGCAGAGTCCAAGGGGATGGCATTCAATAGCTCCAAGTGCAGGGTGTTGCACTTTGGCCACAACAACCCTATGCAGAGATACAGTCTGGGGTCAGAGTGGCTGGAGAGCAGCCAGACAGAGAGGGATCTGGGGGTGCTGATTGATACCCACCTGAACATGAGCCAGCAGTGTGCCCAGGTGGCCAAGAGAGCCAGTGGCATCCTGGCCTGCATCAGGAATGGTGTGGTCAGCAGGAGCAGGGAGGTCATTCTGTCCCTGTACTCTGCACTGGTTAGACCACACCTTGAGTGCTGTGTTCAGTTCTGGGCCCCCCAGTTTAGGAGGGACATTGAGATGCTTGAGTGTGTCCAGAGAAGGGCGACGAGGCTGGGGAGAGGCCTTGAGCACAGCCCTACGAGGAGAGGCTGAGGGAGCTGGGATTGGTTAGCCTGGAGAAGAGGAGGCTCAGGGGAGACCTTATTGCTGTCTACAACTACCTGAAGGGTGGTTGTGGCCAGGAGGAGGTTGCTCTCTTCTCTCAGGTGGCCAGCACCAGAACAAGAGGACACAGCCTCAGGCTGCGCCAGGGGAGGTTTAGGCTGGAGGTGAGGAGAAAGTTCTTCCCTGAGAGAGTCATTGGACACTGGAATGGGCTGCCCGGGGAGGTGGTGGAGTCGCCGTCCCTGGAGCTGTTCAAGGCAGGACTGGACGTGGCACTTGGTGCCATGGTGTAGCCTTGAGCTCTGTGGTAAAGGGTTGGACTTGATGATCTGTGAGGTCTCTTCCACCCTTGGTGATACTGTGATACTGTGAAATTTAGCTACTGCTTACCTGAACCAGCTAGGTTTAGGTGGATGCATTCATAGCACTGTGAACAGACATGCAAACAGACACAAGTGTTCATATACATATACATGTATGCACATCTCTGTGTGTATAATGATGTATATATATACATACTATTTCTCTAACCTTCTGAAAAAGAGGTTAGCTACTTAAAATCATTCATTTTCAGGTCTTCTATACACTCAAGAAAATTCACTGTCTATCTACTTCCTTAAAAACCATTAGACCTTTGAAACCACATTTTAAGACCAAGTCTTCCTTGCGAAATAATTGCAACTGAGGTTAACAATAAGCTGGAGAAAAGTGAGAAAATGGGAAATAGCAACAATCAAGTAGGCAATGATCTTCTCTTTTTTTTTCCCTGCACTTGAGTACTGTTAGCACAAATAAGTTAAAAATCCTTAATGATTAATTCATTCCATCTTGTACAGAGAATAGATATTTCTTTAACATATGAAAGCATATGAAAAAAACCTCATTGCTGTCTACAACTACCTGAAGGGAGGTTGTAGCCAAGTAGGGGTTGGTCTCTTCTCCCAGGCAACCACCAACAGAACAAGGGGACACAGTCTCAAGTTGTGCTGGGGGAAGTATAGGCTGGATGTTAGGAGGAAGTTCTTCCCAGAGAGAGTGATTGGCATTGGAATGGGCTGCCCAGGGAGGTGATGTAGTCACCATCCCTGGAGGTGTTCAAGAGGAGACTGGATGAGGCACTTAGTGCCGTGGTCTAGTTGATTGGATAGGGCTGGGGGATAGTTTGGACTGGATGATCTTGGAGGTCTCTTCCAACCTGCTCGATTCTATGATTCTATGGTATTTCATTTACCAAGTATATAACAAGCTTCAGAACAAGTAGTAGTAGAACTACCTGACGTGTTTCAGATAAATAGTAGCAGTGTTGAGTTTCAAAGTCAGCGAAGAGCAATTTGGTTTTGTCAGGAATGAAGTTCTGCCTTTGATTTTTCCTTTTGTAACACTGCATAAACACAGGAGAAATACTTCGGTATTATAGTTGCCTCAGAATTTCATATAGGAAGTTTTCCATTTGGCATGCATCAAATAAAATCTCTTCCTAGTTAAACCACAGCATAATGAAATTCTTCTTGTTTAATGTTTCCACTTTCTTCTCTTATTAACGGAGTTTCTCAGTGGTTGTGTTTGTAAGCAAAATGACAGAGTATCTTCTTTAATTCTGCTTTCCAGAGGGGGGAAAAAAACAACTCCAAGTTGTAAGGTAGCAGAACTGGCAGAGAACCCAGACAGCTCTAAGTTGTGGACAGCACATTATGAAGCCAATCATCCCAGGGAGGTGGTGGAGTCACCGTGCCTGGAGGTGTTGAAGAAAAGCCTGGATGAGACACTCAGTGCCATGGTCTGGTTGACTGGATAGGGCTGGGTGCTAGGTTGGACTGGATGATCTGGGAGGTCTCTTCCAACCTGGTTGATTCTGTGATTCAAACTCCAGTTGTGTGTAGCATATTTACCATGCTTCTTTTTCCCCTTCAATTTCTTGTGATTTGTATGTAAGTGTAGTTTGGGAATTGCAGGTTTAACCAGAATGTAATATCAACTGATTTCAAAGAATTAAATGATTAGTATATGTATCTGGGGAGAGGTTTTGGCTGACTAAACAATATTTTAGGTTTGGGGTTGTTTTTAATGGTTGGCTACATCGTGTGTTGTCCACAACCTGGAGCTATTTGGGTTCTCTGCAAGTTCTGCTATCCTTTAGCACACTGGAGAGAAAAAAAGGAAGATAATGATCCAGGATAAACACGTGAAAACTTTCTCATGTTAGAAGCTCAAGCATTTGGCAGTGCATGCCCTACTTAGCAATGTCTCACTGTGTATGTGATAAGATTGTTTTAGGCTCTTCATGACTCACTACTCACTTTTTCAAAGCTTCAGATATTTATGTTATACCAAGAGGGGGGAAAAGTCCTACATAATTAGTTTTGTTTACTTGATTAATAATTTTACTCATACACTAAGTGAAAAGTTCTGTTTACTTTGATTAATAATTTTACCTGTATAGTAAATGAAAGTATTTTCCCTGAGGTGTTGCAGCTAGAGCAAAACATTGCCTTTTTCATGTCCAATTTGTTTAACTTCTATTAAAAAGGATGTTCTTTTTCCAGCAGTTGTTCTCTTGCTTTTTAAAGCTCCTAATAAGAAAGTAGTGCATAATGCAATGCTGGAGTCTATAAATTACTGCATAATACTGGAGTTTATACTGCACAATACTGGAGGAACTTCTTTTACTAAGAATGTTAAATGGGAATTTTACTTACCTACATAGCCAGAGTTGTGCCAAAGTTTATAAGGATGTTCAGGGCTGAAACATAAAGCAGGAAGGTGAGGGATGAACTGGATTTCTAATGCTAATATTTACTTGGAAGGTTTGCCTTTTTTAACCTGATACTCTATATAGTACCTGGCACTTGTTCTCAAAATGACAGCTTTTTGGCAACTGCCTGATGTTTCTGAGACCATAACATATAAAGGAGCAGGAATGATTCTTTCAGCAGAATCTTTTCATAAACTCAAGTAAAATAAACAATCTGTTTGCTGCAGTATAAGTAGGGCTGCCCAGGGAGGTGGTGGAGGCACCGTCCCTTGAGGTCTTCAAGAAGAGACTGGATGAGGCACTCAGTGCCGTGGTCTAGTTGACTGGATAGGGCTGGGTGCTAGGTTGGACTGGATGATCTTGGAGGTCTCTTCCAAACTGGTTGATTCTATGATTCTAGTTTAGATTCCAAAATCAAGCTCTCAGTTACTATGTGGCATGCATGAAAATCTTACTCTCTTTTGTTTGTATTATAATTGAGTTGATATGGACTTGACCGGAGTCCAGTCTTTCCAGCAAAGGTGTTTTCCCAGTGTACTTTTGGGTGCAAGTTGTGTTTTTGCAGATTAACTCATCTAGCTTGTAAAAATAAATGGCTTCACAGAATTTGTGGCACTACCTTAAGAATAGAAAATGTAAGTCCTGGCATTACTCAGGCAGCAAAGAGAACACAAAACGTGTTATAATTCTCACCTGATCTGGCTCAGTCGAACTTTATATGCATGTTAGGTTACATAGACCTGTGGAATTTTGGATTTGCTTGTAGGGTAGGAAATGAATGCATCATCCAAAATGTTTTGTGCACTATAATTGTGCTGTGGTTAGTTCACATTAAGTTTCAATTAGACAAGAATGTGACAGGACCATTTAATTAACCAATAAATATCTGTCGCTGGAAGTTGACAACCTGGAAAGTAGTCTGCTTTGGCGGTTGTTATCCAGCACAAGTTCTGTCAGGCAGTATGTGTCATTAGAGGTTGTGCAAGACCTTACCTTAAACTGGAACACGTAAGAATAAATGGTTTTAACTTTGATTCTCATTCTGCTGTTAAAGAAGGGTGGAATGTTTTAATAAGAAAAAATGAAATTATGAAACTCTTAAGCAACAAGCAGCCTGTGTTGTCTGCATCATATTATGTAATGCATCAAGCTGTCTTTTTCTCCTATGTATGTATTATATGCTTGAGACTTAATCATCCTAAGTTGTTAAATAGACATTAATTAAAAGTGTGTAATTATGTGTTTCTTAGAAATAATAGGTGTGATTAAAAATCCACTTTTAATGACACCATGGCATCAGGAAGTTTTTCATTCATTTTTCCTCACTTTTTTTTAATTACAAATAATGGTGTGTAAAATTACATTGCATTCATTTAGATAATTACATTATCCTGCTGAAAAATAGTGGTGCCTGCCTAGTTTCTATCCTGCATGTATATAACTGCAGTCATATGGAATAAAAGTTAGAAACACATGACCTCTTTAGAAGAAAGGACTTTAATAGTAGGTCTTGATTCTTAAATCTGTGCTTGCTCAGTCCATGAGTACTGGGAACTCCCCTAGGTAAAATTCTGAAAACTAAACATTGGCTGTAACTGCCTTTTCCTTTTTTGTTTGTATTTGTTGAAGAGCTACCCTGATATCTGTTTAAAGACACATGCTATAAGAGTGGTATTTCATGCTGAAATATATTGTCATTGTGCTTTGTGGTTTTCCAATGAGAAGTTACTGTTGTGGTTCTGCTTGTTGACTCTTTTACACAAGTGGAGATGCCTTCACCTCACTGGCTGTGTGTGCAGTGTGTCATACATACCTTTTGCAAAGTGCTGATCTCCAGTGGGGATTTTTGGCCATGTTTTCTTAGGTAAGCAATCTCATAACTTTGGGAGGCGGACCACATATGTTGTAGGACACCTTGTGGGGGGGTGTTAGTGGTGTTCAGGAGAAGCATGATTGCTCTGAAGGTGAGGTACACACAGCTTTAACAAGTGCTAGAAAAGGTTCATCTGGTTAGGTGTCTAAGGACAGCAGTCCTCAGACTCACAAGTAACTGCAACTACAGTACCTGTCTGACTGCATCGAGTCCACCTGTTCTGAAGAGGCCATTGCCAGAGCAATATAGTGCTAACTATCCAATTATTCTTCACACCAGTGGCTGTTATTGGCCCTGGAATGGAGGAAATGAAGGTTGCAGAGGAGGAAGAAGCAAAGCTGAAATCAATCAATCATAGGATTAATCAGGGTTGGGAGGGACCACAAGGATCATCTAGTTACAACGGCCCTGCTGTGGGCAGGGACACCCTACCCTAGATCAAGCTGACCACAAGCCTCATCCAGCCTGGCCTTAAACAGCTCCAGGGATAAAGCAGCAACCCATTCCAGGCTCTCACCACTCTCATGGTGAAGGAACTTCCTCCTCACATCCAGTCTGAATCTACCTACCTCCAGCTTTGCTCCATGCTACTTCCCATCACTTATGGAATTGCTCTGCATATTAGGATTTTGAACTCAGGAAACACATCCTCCACTGGTGTGTTTTGTTGATTTTTCTCTGATAGTAAGGACATGGCAGCTACTTTATCCTCTCCTTATCAGATCTCCTGTGCAGAAGCTGAGGACACAAGGAAGCAGTTAGCTGTTTTCCTTCTGTGCCTTCAAGGTTATTTTAAGGAGTGTAGTCTCAAGTAGAATAAAGCAGCAATACATTTACAAAGGGGATATTGGAGAACTAAGAAGAGGTTAGTGAATGGGGATGTATCAGAATGAAATTACTACATACAGAATTTAGCACTGCAGTGAAAAGAATGAAAGGTCATCAGAATTCTCAGTTAAAGTATTAGCTTAAAGAAACTATCATGAAGAATAAGGGAAACCAGATAATCAGGAATAAAAAGCTGAGACCTAGACTAATAGCAATCAAATGCTCCTCGTGGAAGCACCGTGCAACAGGTTCACTTCTTTTACATCTCTGAAGGAGACATGACATGTATTGTGCACCAGAAATCAAAGGGAAAGTACATTAATTGTCAGTTGCACATGAAGAAAATCCTTTCCTGCATTTATTTTGGCAGCTGATATCCAGTTAGTTCAGGAGACTGCTTGAAGACTTTTCTAGATTTCTGTTGCCATAGTAAAACCTGTTTCTTGCTTCTACTGAAATTGGCAGCCAACTTCTGCATAGAAAACACATTATTCCACAAATGAACCTGAGATTAACCTACTGATAAGAGACACCAAGGTATTTCTGTGGCCTTCCCTGCCCTTTGCTGAGTATGGATCAGAGGAGCTGACAAAAGGAAAGGTATTCTCTTGGTAACAATCACTTCCACTCATGTTACAGAAAGCTCAGAAGAGCAATACACCTACTTTCCCAGCAGTAAGCTCTTTTTAAAAGCCTAATGCAATTTTCTCCACAATAGTGACAATTCTAGCTGAATTAGTTAATATCCTGCCTACATCCTTGTTCTTCTACCAGTGGCATTTCTGTATTTACAGTTTAAATGTTCCTTTGCCATAGTATGCAGCCACAACTGTCTGACTTGTTTTACTTAATGCCTAAAACTCAGCTGAAGCTCTTTCTTTATAAGGGATCCAAATATAAGTGCAGTGCTATCCTGTTCATATACAACATTTTCCTTGTCTGGCAATCAGCATCTTTGGCAAGGGCAAAAAAAAAATGTTAGAATCAAATCTGGTCAGTTTTTTATTACCTCAGATTTTATTCCAGAAGGTTTCTATGATTGCTACACTGAATCATCTACATATCTTTTCCTAAATCACCACTCCCATACCCAGCCTATTGGCATGTAGGTTTATCTGTAAAATGAACTAACCCAAAACTTTGGACACCATTTTAACATTTTACTGCTCCATTGGATTTAGATGTGTTTATTATTGTGTCTCTTGCAAAGAGAGACAATGGCATCCTGGCCTGCATCAGGAACAGTGTGGCCAGTAGGTCAAGGGAGGTTATTCTGCCCCTGTACTCAGCACTGGTCAGACCACACCTTGAGTACTGTGTCCAGTTCTGGGCCCCTCAATTCAAGAAGGATGTTGAGGTGCTGGAACATGTCCAGAGAAGGGCAACAAAGCTGGTGAGGGGCCTGGAGCACAAATCCTATGAGGAGAGGCTGAGGGAGCTGGGGGTGTTTAGCCTGGAGAAGAGGAGGCTCAGGGGTGATCTTATTACTGTCTACAACTACCTGAAGGGGCATTGTAGCCAGGTGGGGGGTGGCCTCTTCTCCCAGGTAACCAGCAACAGAACTAGAGGACACAGTCTCAAGTTGTGCCAGGGTAGGTATAGGCTGGATGTTAGGAAGAAATTCTTCCCAGAGAGAGTGATTGGCATTGGAATGGGCTGCCCAGGGAGGTGGTGGAGGCACCGTCCCTGGGGGTCTTCAAGCAAAGCCTGGCTGAGGCACTTAGTGCCATGATCTGGTTGATTGGATAAGGCTGGGTGCTAGGTTGGACTGGATGATCTTGGAGGTCTCTTCCAACCTGGTTGATTCTATGATTCTAAAGTGTTTGTGCTTCTTATATTGAACAAATCAGTTCTCAGTGGTTTTCACAGCTCACTTTTTCTTGTTTGATTCTGTTACCCAGTGAGACTGTAATTCTTTTTATTTCCAAGCTGTCAGCATTGTCAGTAGTTCTTTACTCTCCACTAAGCTGGAGAGTATTTTATCTAGGCTATTCTGTAACTCTTTAACTCATTAAAATAGTATTTGAATATATTTCTAATCCATAGTCTCATAATTTGTGAGTTAATCCCACAAGTCTGGTGCTAGATCTTCCCTTCCTACAGAAAACCCACCAGAAGAGGTAGCACAGAAGAGTGCTGACAAGGAAATGTATGAACTTGACCTTCAAATATTTCAAAGTAGTCCCTCCTTTGGACGGGAATGATTCAAGAGGTGTACTAAGCAGGAAAGGAGCAGAGCTCCTCTGCTTCAGAGACTTTGTGAATTTCTGATATAGAAGAGATTTTGTCCTACTTTGAATCAATCTTGCTTCACTTCATTCTGATTAGAGAGTTCCTTCAGGTCATGGGCTGTTAACAGACTCTCTGAGCACATTAACACCTGCCAATGAGCCAATGTGCGGTATTGATGCTGAGCCAGCGTTAACTCCTGCTAAGGTCTTGACTGCTGCCTTTGCCACCTCTCACTAAGGAACACTCCCAAGAGTACTTAGTCTTTTCAACCACCTTCTTTTGCCCTTGTCCCTGCTCGCAAAATCCTGCACACATTTAGAGCTGCACACTACTCTGGGAAAGGCTTTTCCACAGTTTGTTTTGCTTTGTGACCCAAGATGAAGTTTCAACATCTGACTTGAAGTGTGCTGAAAACTGCTTTTGCTTCGTAGACTTTGAGCAACAAGGGAAAAAGAAAATCTGAATATGAGGCATTTGCCCCACTGCCATACAGGAGGCTGATACTGGGACTAGTAGTGATGCTACGGTACAGACTAGTGTTGTCACTAAGGCCAGTGATA